>NW_028318694.1:1227443-1407387 GCF_062004578.1 Staurois parvus
CAAAACAAATCAGTATAAATACATCCTTAGCATGTAATTTCCAATTGGAGGCTGAAGAGCACTTCCACTCATGTGATAAGACAAACTGTTCTTCTAGCCTCATGGGAGCCTATCATGAGTTTGATGGGCATATCCCATTTACTCCTGCTTCAGATAGTTGGATAACATTGATGGTGTCAACAGGAGGCGACACTGTGCAATGAATAAAAGAGTTGGCCAAGGCAAAAGAGAATTGTAGAATGCCTACTGTAACTGCCACAAATGACTTGTGGAAGGATAAAGTTGCACGAGTCTAGGTTTTATTAAAACAAAGAGCAATGTACAAATCACAGTAACCTACAGCAATATTAATTTATCTATCACCAATGTTATGATAAAGGTTCTTTTACAAAATATTTAGATTTCTTTCTCATTAATGTATACTTTCCCCATTATTTATTTTAGGTACTTATTTTGCACTGTCAATTTATGCAGCACTTTACATATATATTGTACATTCACATCAGTCCCTGCTTTTAAGAGGTGTGCAATCTAAGGTCCCTAAATCACATTCATACATACACATACTAGAGCCAGATTAGATAGGAGACAATTAACCTACTAGCATGTCTTTGGAGTGTGGGAGAAAACTGGGGTATGCAGAGGAAACCCATGCAGGCACAAGAAGAACTCTGTGAAAGTAGTGCCATCGTTGGGATTTGAACCAACAACTCTAGGGCTGCAAAGCAGAAGTGTTAACCACATAGCCACTGTGCATTGCAGGTGGCCCACTCTTATGACAGTAAGTAGTGTTAACAGGGCAGCATATATGTGGCCACTCTGAGTTAAGGCTGAGCGGTCACATATATGCGTGCAGCCAGCATCAAAAAGTTAAGAGGTTCTTTCCTTTAGAATAACTTTAAGATACAGCTCGTCTTTCGCAGCCTCTTACAACTCTAGATTTACTAATCATTAGTACATGCGATTCCACCTAAGTAACCTCTGCTTATGCATTTCTTCATCATATGCTCATTTGGAATTACGCAGGTTTGTGATGGGTTTACTTTAAAGAGTCGAGCAGTCATTTCTTTAACCAAAAACAATAAAGAAAGTTAAAGAACTTTTGATCCCAGCTATACTTTTTTTGAGGTGCTCTTGCTACCTGGCACCTAAGCTTTGTCTACACTGTCTGAAATAACATGGGCACACAGACAGTTGTGAAATACATAACAAGATTCTTCATGTGAGACAACATCTATTTAAGTTTAGTGACAATAAAAAAAAAATTACAACATTCCTGCAAATTATTAATACAGGAATGAGAAGAATAAAGTTAGTAGTAAACCTTTCTTTTTGATAACCATTAGTTTTCTTTTGAACCCACCGTCGAACAGTCAGTGCCAAACCTATAACTGCCCTTAAACTTTTAAAAAATAAAATCAATCAATTGTACCTACACATTAAAAAATGTGTGTTAAAGCCACCAAGTGTATTATTAAACTGCAATTCACAAGTGAGCAAAATGAGTTAAGGAACAACAGCAAATTTCTGATTGAAAGGCCTAAATGTAAGAGCAGGCAACAGGAAGCTTTTAGTTGGGAAGTTGAGGTTTAAAGTACTCAGCAACAAACAATGAGCAGGAGAGATAAAGATGCAATGGAAATGGTACGGAACAGACCTTAGAAACTTCCTGCCAAAGCTGACTTGTGAGCATGTGTGCGGCCATGATATGGACCAGCAAAGCTATTTTGCTTGTATTTACTTGAGGTATTTGTTCCTGTGCAAACCCTATAAAAACAAAGAGCGGGGGATAAGCAAGCTTTGCCATCTCGTGTTGCCAGGTCTTCAGGCTTAGCATGTATCACATATTTCATCATGGAAACGTTCTATTTGTTCATATTGTTAAGTTGTAGCTAGGATTAGGTTTCACTTTACAATGCATGCTCTGGTCTTGCTTGTCTTTGTAAAAACACCTTTGCTGATGCCTATCGAAGAAATGATTGAACAAGTTTCACTGCCCTTTGCAAACAAGAAAAAAAAATTACCATTTACACCTAAGTGGGAAATTTTTGGCATTCTCACTACCGAGGGGTTTAGGCTCCATGCATACTGGCTTAAAAAAACGCCAGTGCTCTTAGCAGAAAAAAAACCGCTAATTTTGAGTGCTCTTTGTACTAGCGTTAAGGAGCATTTCGATTTTGCTTTTTCAGCCAGAAAAACACTCTCAAAAGTGCAAGATAGAAGGGTTTTTTCTGCCTCTAGACTACCTAATGTGCATGAACACATAAGGGGTTGTTTACTAAAACTGGGGAATGCAAAATCTGGTGCAACTTTGCCTTAGATTGTACGCTTCTTGAGGGTTAGGGACTGATGTGAATGTACAATATATATGTAAAGCGCTGTGTAAATTGATGGCGCTATATAAGTACCTGAAATAATAACAAATAATAATAATAGAAACCAATCTGCATCCAGGATTTATTGCCAAAGCTTCAGTGAACAAGCTGAAGTTAGAAGCTGATTGGCTACCATGCACAGCTGTACCAGATTCTGAGGGCCCCGGTTTTAGTAAATCTCCCCATAGGATAACATTAGTTTCTTCTACAGGTAAATGCTAAACTCCTCTAGGAGCAGTGCTTTTTAAGTACATCTAAAGGCATTTTTTTGTTTTGGACAGTGTGAAAATGGATTAGAACACCTATTAAGCTTTTATTGCAGTCTGAGAGGGAGATTTGCCCTCCCTGTTTGTCCTGTTTACCATTATCATCAAAGGTTAAAGAAACAACTACTTTTGGGTTGTCCCCAGAAAAGTAATAGAGGGGAACTTTTTACCAACTTCCAATGGGAACACTAGTTCTGGTGATCTGGGGGTCCTCAAGAAACTGTCCTAATTTACAGAGATTTTCTCACTTTCTGTTTTGGACAAGTGACAGGAAGTGAAGGTAAATCTCCCCAATGGGACACAGATGGCAAAAAATAAACTGACAGCTGTTATGACCCTCTCTTACTCTATCCAAAATGAAAAAAAAAACATTTTGCCCATAGCTCTACTTTAAGCCAGTGTGCATGGAGCCTTAGGGTAACAGCTGGTAATCAAGAGATGGCTGTTTTTTTTTATCAGCCGGGGAATAAGACGTTCTTGCAATGGTGGATTTACCCCTAACCCTCTACTACCCTGAAACCATGTTTGGCAATAAAAATACAAAATATTTTTTTAAATAGTTGAGGATGAACTTTTATTAAAGAACAACAAACTTTAATATGTTATAGCATGTGGGAATGTTTTTATATACATATATTTCAAATCCTAAATCTGAAAAGAATGTGAAGGCATGGTGGTGATAGCCCTGATATTGTTTTGGCTATGGGACAGGAAGTGAAGGTAAATCTCCCCAATGGGGCACAGATGGAAAAAATAAACTGACTGAGATATAACCCTCCTTTACTCTATCCAAAATGAAAAAAAAAAAGTTTTGCCTATAGTTCTACTTTAAGCCAGTGTGCATGGAGCCTTAGGGTACCAGTTGGTACTCAAAAGATGCCTGTTTTCTTATCAGCCTGGGAATAAGACTTTCCTGCAACAGTGGATTTACCCCAAACGTTATGCCACCCTGAAACTGTGTTTGGGAAAAAATATTTTTTTTTTAAATAGTGAAGGCTGAACCTTCTTTTATTAAAGCATATTTTAAAATTTTTTAGCATGTGGGAAATATTTATATATATATGTGTGTGTGTATGTGTGTGTGTGTGTGTAGCCCTTTCCATTTTGTGGGGGGCTTGATTTTCCAAATTATTATTTTATTATTATTATAGAGGATTTATATAGCGCCAACAGTTTGCTCAGCGCTTTACATTATAGTGGGAGACAATACAGCAACAATACAGTTCAATACAAGAGGGAATTGAGGGTCCTGCTCCTTGGAGCTTACAATCTAGGAGGGTGTGGTGAGTGGTACAATAGGTAAAACTGTGGGTTGGAAGAGTAGAGGATTCCAGTATTAGCAGAGGGCAGGATAGGCTTCCCAAAAGAGATAGGTTTTCAATGATTGCCTAAAGGTAAGTAGAGTAGGTGATAGTCTGATAGATTAGGGCAGGGAGTTCCAGAGGATGGGTGACGCCCTGGAGAAGTCTTGGAGACGAGCATGGGATGCACCATTATCTCAAAGAACACCTTTCAGGTAAGGTTGCTGTCATTCAGCAGTTGATAAAGACAACCACACCACATTGATGAGAAACATAAAATGCATAATTCAAATTTTGAATCAAGAGTTCATGCATTGAATCGAAAATTGTGGATTTTTTTGTATTCTTTTTGTAATGTTTGATTCTTCAAATAAAAATGTAAAGAAAAAAGTATGTTTTTGTTTTATCTCCATTGTGCCTTCAATGTTATCCTTTGGTTTCTGGGACAGCACTGCCGCCATTATCATTCCATCACTTTATCCCTCCTATGTTTTTCTTCCCTCCCTCTCCCAACACCAGGTATCTATGTCAAAAGAGGACTCTTCCCTTGCAGGTTTGTTTGGCCAAGGTCAGCCATAGGTCAAGCATTTCAGCAGTTGTTAACACAAAGCTTCCACCAGGCTCTGCACAGTCTCCAACACAGTGTTTCATCTGCAAATATACTTTCTAGCCATGCCAGTTTTTTTTTTTCCTCAGTTTAGCAAGAACTAACAAATCCCCTCCCTGTGAAGTGGTCTCGGTGACAAATAAATAGGTCAAACACTCTTAACTGAAACCAAAGAAGCTAAATTCTCCAAATATGGAAACATAATGGATTTTACGTGCTTAAAGAGGCTTTTAGGAGCAGCATTTAACTCGGTTGGGCGTTATTCAGTTCTTCATACAATGTAGGCAGTTAATACCGCTTCAAATGTTAAGAACTGTTTTCTTTTTTTTTTCTCTCTCTCTCTTGACAAAAAGTAATCAATTGTTATAAAAATTGATTTTCCTATATGCATGTGAGAAATGAATTTAATTGAATAAAATATGTAGCAAAATAAATTATGTTAGCTCTCATAAAAAGCATCAGGGTCAAAATATCTCTGCTTAATTTAATTTGATGTTATTTGAGACTTTCGGCAACTATATTACTTTATATAATCTTACTCTGCAGAAATTTCCTTCTTTAGCTGTTAGCTGCTCAAACAATGTATCTCTGTTGAGTATTTTACACTTGAATATTATCACCAGGAGAGCATATGGCATAACCATAGTGGGAAGCTTATCTTCATCTTCTTGTAAGCTAAAATTAGTTCAAACGGCTTTGCAGTTCTCCACATGACTCCAGTTATAATGTTAATAAAAGAATCATTCGTCCCATACTTTCTGTATTACAGTCGGAGTGCAAAAAACACCAGGCTTTTATTGGCCTAAGACGATACAATAAAACACACAAGTTTGTCTATATTTTCTGCATGTTTCTAACATATGTGTCAACAATTCACAATACTGTCTAATGATGAGAAGATTTAGAGGATTTTTCAAAGCTGGCAGGCTGATCACTTGAGATGTACCAGTTCTTTACTGGATCAAGATAAATGACCATTACAGGTAAATATGTAGACTTGTTAGTTCTACTTTAGCCATGTAAGCCAATCTTAATTAAGATGCAGCCTAAAGAACACAAAGAGGAATGTGTTACTTTGAGCCTCGACTTTTAAGCTTTAACTACATGGATAGTTTGATTTCATGCTTCTGAAAAATTTGAGCACCACATGTTGACAATCACCTCATCTACAGCCCATTGACTGGGTGAGTATGAGAGTGTTTTAGCTATGAAAGCTGGCCAAAATATTAAAAAAAAATATGTATACTGTTCTTTTAAAGGGTCAGTCAGTCCAATATGATATTTCAGTTATAGGTGGAGTATTGTGAACAAATCACATGCTGGTTTCTTGGGAACAGCATCAATAGGATTGATGGCATTGTCCCCACCCACGTTGGAGCCTTACTCCTAGCCTCAACTATCAACCCTTCCTTGCATGCCACAGTGCTAGGTATAATCCTGGACTCTGAACTATACTTTCAGCCCCACATTCAAGCAATGTCCAAAGCTTGCCGCTTCAACCTTTGCAACATCTCCAAAATACGCTCCTTCCCAAAAAATGACACCACAATGCTCCTAGTTCACTCCCTGGTATCTCTTGCCTTGAATACTGCAACTCCCTCTTCATTGGCTTGCCTCTACATAGGCTATCCCCCCTTCAGTCCATCATGAATGCTGCTGCCAGACTCATACACCTTAACCCCCACTCGGTGTCTGCTGCCCCTCTCTGTCAATCTCTTAACTGGCTTTCGCTCAGCCAACAAATTAAATTAAAAATACTAACAACTTATAAAGCTATCCACAGCTCTGTCCCCAGCTACATCACTAACCTAGTCTCAAAATACTAACCTAATCATCCTCTTTGTTCATCCCAAGACCTCCTGGTCTTTAGCTCCCTTGTCATCTGCTCCCATGCTTGCCTCCAGGACTTCTCCTGAACCTCTCAAATCCTCTGGAACTACCCTAATATTTCTATTTCCTACTCTGCCCACTTTTAGATGATCCCTGAAAACCCTTCTGTTCAGAGAAGCCTACCCTGACTCCACCTAACAACTCTACTTTTATTTTCTTCATCAGCTCATCCCCCACAGTTATTACCTTTGTATCTCTTGACCCTCTCTCTTAGATTGTAAGCTCCAATTTGCAGAGCCCTCCGATTCCTCCTGTATTAAATTGTATTGTAATTGTACTATCTGCCCATATATTGTAAAGCACAGCATATACTGTTAATGTTATATAAATCCTGTATTATAATAATAATAATACTGTTACTGATCAGTTTTCCCAGACATTGTCCCCACCCACCTTGGAGAATTACTCCTATTGCTACAAATCTCCCAGGCATTGTCCCCCCTTTCCTTGGAGTTTTACTCCTCCTGTTAATGCAGATCTCCCAGGCACTGTTCCCACCCACCTAGGAATCTCACTCCTCCTGTTGCTTCAGGGGTTTCCCACTTCTCCTGTCTCACATTTTAGAAATTAATATAAATTTGAATTCCAGCAGGCAATTGTAATTGTTGTAGACGGTGTGTAGATCTTCTCACCACCAGAACCACAAAGAAACACCAGAAATTAGGAGGTGGTTCAACTTCTCAGCATCTTTCAAAAGTGAAATAATGATTTATAGTAGACTGACACAGGAAAACAATAGCTTTTACACTAATTAAATAAATTTTTATGTAACAATCTAATTACAGAGTGTTGAATTTGTACGTTTAACTTGAAATACCTGTATGTACATGAGACAACTTCAATTGCTTATTACATGTGTATGCTCTGCTTACTGTTTTACAGTGCAACACAATACTTATTCTACTCCTTCTCAATGGTAGCTTATGAATTAGGTCCAAATGACTGAAAATTGTTAACTC
This sequence comes from Staurois parvus, assembly GCF_062004578.1. NCBI lineage: Eukaryota > Metazoa > Chordata > Amphibia > Anura > Ranidae > Staurois > Staurois parvus. Next base: position 1,234,842 of record NW_028318694.1, read on the forward strand.
TGTTTATCTTCGCAGTCTCCATGTTGGGATGCCAATCACATTCCCTCTTACACACATTCCCTGAACACTAGATGGAGCACTGTAACTCTGTGTATGAAACACAATAATGAAAATATGGAACCCCAAGCAACTGTCATATCAAAAAGGTAGTCTAAAAAGTTATGATGGTAACTAAAAAAAATTTAAAAAAATACACTATAATTATTCTTTAAGCTCCGTGGATATTTCAACCAGATTAAAGGCATAGCAAGGATAGATAGGTAATGGATACCGTTTGAATTTAAATTTCTCACTTCCCTGCTTTACAATATAAAAATTTGTCCGATATGATTAAAAAATATGAATTTATAACTTAAAGGCATATTGGTGAATATTAACAGTTCTTTATGTTGTTGAAGGTATTGGGTCAGGGTTAAACTGCAAACCCCTGAGGTTACTTTAAAAGCTATCATACACAAACCACTGCCAAGGCGAAGAAAACTAAACAATATCTTTCTTGTGTACGGTACAAATGCTGATGCAATAGGAAAATGTTGACATCATGTTCACAGAGAGAGGGAGACAGACTCCTTTCCCGTAGCACGATGATAAATAGACTTCTAACAAGCCAGCACTCATAACAAACTGCATGGGAGCTCCAAAGTCACATGCTTGTTTATTCAGTTGGGCTAATTGGTAAATTAGGGAGGCACTAAAAGAGCCACAACAATTCAAAAAGCAATTCACACTGACCCACAAACAGAAAGCATCACTCTACAGCTAAATCCATTTACATACTGTCAGTGTGTTTATTACTCTAGTAATAGTCAATCCTCTGCACTCCAGCTGCTGATCAATGGCACCTCCCAGGATGTCTTGGTGTTCTTGATTGGCTGCATGCTGTCAGCACTATATTTTATGATTAACTTGTCATAACAAAAATGCTGCCTCTCTATTAAAAAATTATGCCTTGTTCTGGTTATTTGAGAATAGCATATTTGTGTTTAGTCCCAGCTTCAGAATCCATACCAAAATATGGGCACTCGGCAATGTTTTTTTTGCTATACAAACTATGCAGTAGGGGAAAGTACGTACATCACATACACTCTCCACACCTTTTAGTATCAGAATGGGGCAGTATACAATTGTGTCCACTCATGGTCTTTACAACATATTATAGATCCACTATTAGCAAATGTATATTGCCAATATATTGCAAATAGATATCACAGTTCATTCTAAATTTAACAATGCAGCACAAAGAGGGAGGTACAGACCAATTCAGGTAAAGACCAATGGCAAGCAACTTCTGATTGGCCAATGGCATGCAACTTCTGATTGTCCAATGGCATGCAACTGGTGCAATGTGATAGCATCATCTTTGGATTCTAGCAAAGGCACCATTCCTGGTAACTGAAAGTTGATTCATAAAAGGGCTTATGCACATGGGCAATGATCTGTACATTGTATAGTTTGACTCATACATGCAGCTTCTATTACATCAGTAACATTGCCCTTCGTAAAGATCCGTAATATCACAACAGAGAAGCCTGTGTCCGTGGTTTGTAATTTTCACATGTCCGCACACATGCATACACATGTACATGTGTCCACAAATTTGGGCCAGAGGAATGAAAAGAATTTTGCGGATCTACAGTTTTTTTGCGTCTAAGCATGTGTTTCTGGCACCAATTTACTGACCATTGGATGCATTTTTACACAGCATTTTGCTGCCTAAGCAAGATCCTCTGCAGATATCAGTAAGTTAATTATGACCATGTGCATGAGCCCCCCCCCCCCCCCCCATGAGTTAAATCTGGATATCTGGCAAGTCTTTAAGCCTTTAACTTTGAAAGCAGGCTTAACCATAAGGCAGCATAAATTACTTAAAAGGAATCAGTTGCAAAGAAAAACCTACGGTGGAAGCTGACATTATCTTATGGGCTGCGCACTAGTTTTGGGGTAATGACTTACGGGGTAATGCGGAACTATGAGGCCTATGAGGGAGTCAGAGAGCAGCAGCTTCATTTTGAGGCTTCTCATAGAGCTTCACTTAAAGAGAAAATGTTTCCATCTACCACTTAAAGGCCGTAAATCATGTCATGTTGTATATGTCTATGTCAGTCATTGAAGGAGCTCTGCAATTCACAGTTCATAAGATGTCTGTGTGTATCTCAATGCTCTTGAAATTTAAGTCTTAAATGGGACTTTCTTTCACTTTCCCACAACTGAAATGAAGGTGAACTAAGTGAGTCTGGCAAAGGGCATTACTCTGCTGCCATTTCCCACAGCAATATGGCATTTTCCTCTGGGAATCAAACTTTCTTTAAACTCCTGTTTATATTCTTATCAGCTTAATAGCAATGAAGCAATCCAGTACAATATCATGCTAGGGAAAAAGGGAAGCAGTCAAGGTCAATACATACATGCATTTTTGTTTATCTTTAGCCGCAATTGCTACTGACATTCAATTGGGTAATAAACATGAAGACTGTCAACTGTTCCCTGGGAACAGGTGACTTGTTATCACACGAAGGGAATGCAATTGCAAGGTAATCAAACAGTCCAGTTGGAAATGTGAGCGTGCTCATTTTATGGAAGCAATCACCTGTCAATTTTGAATGAAAGCTTCAGAGCCATTCCCACTGCCACAGCACGGGAGGTGAGAAGATACACGCTAAATATGCTTGCCTGCCACAGATGTCTGTCAAGGCAAGTGAGAAAAACAACAGTGACAGTGTAACTGCCTTCTGTGTCTAAGACTTAACAAGAAAGCTTTGGCTGCTGGTCCAAGTGACCAGACTGAGATCAAGGTCTGAATGTGTACAGGAAAACACTTTTTATTTCTACGGCAGCAAAAGAAAAGTTGTCTGGTGTAGGTTTTAAGATTTGAAACAGATTCTAGTCTTTCACTACTCTTTTCTCTGAAATCAGCAATCACTAAACCAATACATAATTATTCACGTGTTGTTGTGATGTTTATATACAGTACATATTTTTCCACGTTTTCTATTCAAAATGAACTTCTCAAATTTAAGTATATTATTTATTTATAACAAGTATGTATATAGTGCTATCAATTTACACAGCGCTTTACATATATTTATTTTTCACAGGTACTTATAAAGCAATCAATTTATGAAGCGCTTTACATATATATTTTACATTTACATCAGTTCCTAAACCTCAAGGAGCTTACAATCTAAGGTCTCTAACTCACATTCATACATACACACACAGGACAATTTAGACAGGAGCCAATAAACCTACCAGTGTGTCTCTGGAATGTGGGAGGAAACCCACACAGGCACAGGGAGAACATGCAAACCCCAGGCAGGTGGTGCCATGATTGGGATTTGAACCAATGACTACAGTACTACCAAGCAGAAGTGCTACCCACTTAGCCACTGTGCTGCCATGTAACCCACACCATTAAAATCCTATATTAGCATTAACATGATAATTTCCAAAAGTAATTTTCAATATTTTTAATTCTGAAGCTTTTATTAAAATAATGACTGTGATCTTGCCACAAAGATCTTCGTGCAGGCACTTCATGTTATAGTGACAACACTTTCTCCCTATCAATTTACACAGCGCTTTACACATAAATTGTACATTTACATCAGTCCCTAACCCTCAAAGAGCTTACAATCTGAGGTCCCCAAACTCACATTCATGCATACACATATTAGGGCCAATTTAGACAGGAGCCAATTAACCTACCAGCATGTCTTTGGAGTGTAGGAGAAAACCCACGGAGGCAGAGGGAGAAAATGCAAACACCAGGCAGGTAGTGCAGTGGTTGGGATTCGAACCAACGACCCTAGTGCTGCCAGGTAAAAGTGCTACCCACTTAGCCACTGTGCTGCCTCTTAACCCGTGTCATTAAAATCTAATATTAGCAGTAACATGATCATTTCCAAAAGTAATTTTTCAATATTTTTAAATCTGCAGCTTTTATTAAAATAAAGATCAGTGATTTTGCTACAAAGATCCTCGTGTAGGCATTTCATGTTATAGTGACAAGACTTTCTCCCTGTCTTCCAATTGTTCTCCTATGTTGTCATACACTCTCCCAATGAGACTACAATCGACCGTGCCAACACATATTGCACAGACTTGGGTCTACTGTTGTCACCATAATATGCACCACTTGCTGGAATACATACATGTAGACAGGAAGTGGTTGCAGGAAATCAGCAGATATCCAACAAATGGTAAAAGAGGGAAAACAGTATTTTATTAAACAATTGAAATTGCAATTGTTTATGATACACGATGCTCTAGCAAATGAAATGTTATTTAGTAAGTGTTTACATGTACTTTAAGCTTATTTTAGTCACATAATTAAATCTTCACGAGAGGGCAATTTCTAGGGTTCTTGATTTGATTACCTCAAAAGACACCATCAATATAACGTTCTTATGTTTTTCTGCATCTGCTCTGTTTTCACCCACACATCAAAGACACAGTATACTGATAGGTTTATTTGACTCAAAACTAGCCCTTCTGTGATATTAGATTGTGAGTTCCTCTGTGAACCAATAACTAATATGAATGATTAAACCATCTCTGTAAAGCTGGTTATAGATGGATCGAATCTCGGCCAGATCAGCAGGCACCAGCCAAGAATTGATCCATCTATATGTAGGCTGATCGTACCAGTCCATCGATTGGCTTGAATACAACCAGCATACTGGATTTTCAGTATGCAATTATTGCCAGCAGCTATAGCCACTAGCAATATGATCATTGCGTTCTCCCGGTAGGAATGGTTCCCCGCACCCTCCACCAGAACACAATAGCTCCATGGGACGGATTCCCCCATCAACACTGACCATGTTGATGGGAAATTAAGCCAAATTGCATCATCTATGGCCTGCCTAATTTACTGTTGAAAATGTTCAGGTCCAACAGGGTTTACTGTTGACTGGTCAGTGCTACATTATTGGGGAAATGACCCTCTTATTTACCCAAAGGATCATCTTACATAGTTACATAGTTAGTCTGCTTGAAAAAGACACAAGTCTATCTAGTTCAACCAATAAAAGGGAAAAAAAATTCAAATTGAAAAGGAATAAGATAAGTAAAATAGGAGCTGCACTGCTGACTTTATTTTGAAAATGAAATCTCCTGGTGGTCATCTCCATCTTTCTCTCACTGCTTGGTGAGAACGTTTACCCAGACAGTAACTGATGTGTATATCAGATGTCATGATACTTCACTGTCCACATACTCACTACAGCTGAAATACTGGCTAAGTAGTAAATCAAGGATAAGGATGAAAGCAATGACAGCTCCTATATTTCTATTCTAACAGGTTCCCTTTAAAAATATTCTGTGATGCCATCAAGCTATTAGCATTAGTGATTTGGGTCTTAGTGGTCACAAGGTGGATGTTAAAAAAACATATTCTAAATAATGCTTAGTGAAAGGGGGTACAATTACACCACCTGCATATGCATATTTACCCTAAGGATATCTGGGGTGTGTTTTGCAGGTATACAGTTTTTTGCAAACTTTTTCAATAGACAGCATGCACAGGAATGGTGCTTATGTCACCTGACTCTAATTACCCTGAAGGGTGTAGACTCTCTGTGGTCTCATTTCTTCCCAATGAAAAACGAAAATTGAAACAGTGACAGTGAGCCCTCCTTGGAGTAGATCATATCTGGAAAATGAAGATCAGAGATCTCTTCATTTGATTAATTTTATAAAAGAAGCAACTGGGTTGGCTAAACTCCACCTGCCAAAAAAGATAAGAATAGACTGACCCTTTAACCCTTTTGTGACCAGAGTTTCTTTGAAACTTTGACACCCAGACCAAGTTTAGCAATGTTGGTATGTGTCAGTTAACTTGACAATAACTCTACGACTAGTTTTTCTGATTGACAGTGGGTCTGAGAACTAGGAACACATGTCAAATATTTCACATGCTGCTCCAGGCAAGATCAGGCTCCACACTCCACGATCACATCTCAGATGCTGGCTCGGCTCGTTTCCACTTAAACAACAAGCATACCGCTCATCTCATTGCGTGATATTCCTGTTACTGGCACACTTGATAGGAACACATACCGTTGCATATTCCTCTGCTGCAAGGTTAACCAATGTTCCCATAAGGGGCATTTTACATTTGAATTTATAATACTGTATTGGGGTCACAAAAAGGTTAGTGAAACTCTGCTTTACACTGGACCTGGACGTACCCTAGTAAGGGTAAAAAAAGTACCGAATGTACTTTAAGTTTACCAAATGTAAACTGATGGTAACTGCATTCTCATCCGGTTATGTCCATTGCTCCATAGGAATGCATTGCTGTCCATTTTTCAGCCATCGATGGATGACAGTGTGAAAGGGGCCTTAGATAGAGTGGGGAAGATTTAGAAACTCTATTAAGTTCCTATAGTTATGTCTCCCTGTTTAAGATTTCTCTTCAACCCCTAAAAAAAAGAATAGAAAATCCTGCTAGCAAGGGCACAGAAAGCACATCCTGCCCTGGTGACACAACAGAAAATCAAGAGAAATCTATCCAAGTGGAACACAGATTGCAAAAAGAACTAGCAGGTGTTCTTTCCCTTCCACATTTTATCCTTACTGACAGGCATTCCACAAAATGTTATCCCCACAAAAACAGAAACGGACCAGCAATGGAACTCTTTTTTAGACATCACATATACTGAACCTCATTTGTTTGAAATTCCCAGACTCATTTATTTTAAACTGCAGCTTATCTTCTTCTCTATTTTATTTAGTTCCTATTTTCATGATCATCATCGTCATATAGTTAATAATCCCGAGTCAGATATGCCAAGCACTTCTCATCGAAGGCTTGGTACGGCTGTAAATCAAACAGCAATATAAAGCATTACAGAGTGTACACATCAATACTGTATCTCTTCCTTACAAAAGGGGAAACAGAGCTTTCACACAAGACTTTCTAACACCAACACATATCTGCTCAATCCAGATGATTTTCTTGGTTCAGCAATCAGCTTGTATCACAAGGTATCATGTGATAATACTTTCTGGCAGAGAGCAAGAAATGTACCACGTCCGCCATTTCTTCTAAGGAAACCTGCTTTAAAGTCAAAAGGAGATAAGAAGTACATGGCAAACTATTTAAGGACTCTACATCCGGTACTCAAGAACCGGATGGAGTCCGCAGGGGCATTATATGATGCACACTAGGTTATCGCAGCTGTAAATAAGAGGTACCATGCTTTACACTGACTGGCATATTTGCCTAGAATTTCAGGGTACTTGCAAACTTTAGATAGTAGTTGTCTGATATCTTCGATCTTGACAAGTATAGATTACAAAAAAAAACAATGTATAAATACATATGAAGTCAACAGACAACCTCAAAAGGATCCCAGTAAATATGTAATTCATTCATCATGGTTCTTAAAGTTCATCTGCTGCTTTATTGTCCTCATTTCATGTTACACATCCTACATACTACTTATAGGCAAATATGCATCTGCTGCTAATGGATTTGGGTGGATATAAAAAAAATGTCACTGCCCATAATCAGGCAGACCAGAGACCCCAGAGTATACAGTTGTGGGTGACCCAACCTTCAACATTTATGAGTATATCTGAGAGATGTGAGTGGTTCTTGCAATCGCTTCAGAACATATAATTTGGGGACAGTAGAAGTCCGTGTATTAGAGCTCCAAATAGGTTCAATTTACTCAATCCCTTTGCCTAAGATATGTAAGATATGACTTAAATTAGAATCATTGGAAAAGCTTTGGGGCCAAAATAGTTTTATAGACAGACTAACATGGTGTTAAGCCAGCCATAGACGGAGCAATTTTCAACCCAGTTACAGGAAAGAAAATAATACTGACGGTATTGATGGGGGAATCCCTACCATGGAGCCATTATGTTCTCCTTGCACGGGGGTGGGGGGAGCTGTGCTACCCAGGAGAAAACAGTGATCTCCTAGATTGTAAGCTCCAAGGAGCAGGGCCCTCCTAACCCTCTTGTATTGAACTGTATTGTTTCTGTATTGTCTCCCTTTATATTGTAAAGGGCTGAGCAAACTATTGGCGCTATATAAATCCTGTATAATAATAATAATAATTACTGCTAACAGGGATAGTAGCTGCTAGCAACAATCACATTTAAAATCCAACAGGCTGGTTGTACTCAAGTTGACTGATTGATCAACTTGGGTACATTCAGACTGCCCATACATGTTTCGAATCTCTGCTGATCCCTACTGAACTGGCCAAGATTCAAACTGTGTATAGCCAGCTTTATGTTTGTGAGTGTACACAATTTATTTATTTTTCACAGGTACTTATAAAGCACCATCAATTTACACAGTGCTTTACATATATATTGTACATTCACATTAGTCCCTAACCCTCAAGGGGTGTACAATCTAAGGTCCCTAACTTACTTTCAAACATATACATACTAGGGACAATTGAGAAAGGAGCCAATCAACCTACCAGCATGTCTCTGGAATGTGGGAGGAAGCCCATGCAGGCACAGGGAGAACATGCAAACTCTAGGTAGGTGGTGCCATGGTTGGGATTTGAACTGAGGACCCTAGTACTGTCAGGTGGATGTGCTACTCACTTAGCCACTGTGCTGCCGTGTAACCTAAACCATTAAAATCTTATATTAGCATTAGCATGATCATTTCCAAAAGTAATTTTCAATATTTTTAAATCTGCAGCTTTTATTAAAATAATGACTGGTGATCTTGCCACAAAGGTCCTCATGCAGACATTTCATGTTATAGTGACAACACTTTCTGTCTTCCAGTTGTTCCTCTATGTTGTCATACACTCCACCAATGAGACTACAAGCGACTCCATTGCTTTATTAAATAAACTTGACCTCACTCACTATTTACTTTCTGATGTTTTCAGCTGTTTTACAATGTTCAATTCCATGTTTCAGCTTTGATGATTGGCAGTAGTCCATCTGAAGCATAGTTTGGGATTGGGACAATTGGGGCTTGGAATCTAATACGCAGATAGACCATAGGTAGAACCCCTTATCTCAAAATTCCCTTACTTCAGAACAGGGGCGGACTGACAACTCATGGGGCCCCCGGGCAATAGGGGATCATGGGGCCTGTGTCCTTGCCCAAACTCAAAAAAGCCTATGAAAAAGGTACCAGGGGCATCTCATGGGGCCCCCTACTGACCCTGGGCCCTCGGACAGTGCCCGAGTTTCCAAATGGTCAGTCTACCCCTGCTTCAGAACTGTTTGCTTGTATGAAGTGCTTCATTCTTTCATATTTAGAGACTACTAAAAATACTGCAAATCATTAATAATATTAATATTAGAATTTCACATTTTGGTCGAGCCTAATCTTAGCCCTTCCTCCAGCTCACTTTATATTTTGACCCTGTCCTGCAATAAAGGCATTAGCAAGTTAGCAGGTCTGTGTTGTGCGTACACATTGGGCTAGATTTACTAAAACTGGAGGACTCAGAATCTGGTGCAGCTATGTATGGCAGCCAATCAGCTTCTAACTTCAGCTTGTTCAATTAAACTTTGACAAAAGACCTGGAAGCTGATTGGTTTCTGTGCACAGCTGCACCGGATTTTGCACTCTCCAGTTTTAGTAAATCAAACCTGGAAGGTTTCTATGCAAATTTGCACTCAGTTTTGCCCGCTCCAGTTTTAGCTTTATGTAAATCAAACAAAACAAGAAAAAAGTTATTGTATTCCTGGAACATTGAGGATTACATGCAAATACTGTATGGTAAAATAAGTGGTTCATCATTGACATTAGAAGTGGAATACATTTAAATGCCAGAATCCAACAGTTCTGCATGACAATAAAAAATATGGGATACATTAAAACATGTAATAAACATTTTTTCACAGGCCCTTATTTAATAAGACTTAACTTACAACTTCAAATGATTAAAACTGAGGCAATAAAGATATTGTGCGTCACAATTATGTTACGGCTTTGTGGTCAGTTAACCCCCATAAGGAAGGCTGGGATCAATTGTATTTACCATAACAATAAAACAATAGTTATGTTAAATATTGTCCTGTCTCTCCCAGTCCAGGGTCATATGGAGTCAAAAACAAGCACATGATAATGGCATCAGTGAAATCAGTAAAGGTCAGTCAAAGACAAGCCACAGTCTGCCTGTCTGGATGACCTTCCTAGCTTGTGACAAATTGCTATCATTCAATGTCAGCTAATGACAGGAGCTCTTTAGTTAATCAATTGTTCTAAAAATGATCAAGAAAACTACTCGCAGGACAGCTCATTTTCACATCAATGCCTGTGAAGTATGAAAAGCTCATTTTTTTTCTAACTTTTTAATAAGCTCATAAGTAAAGCAGTTACTGGGAAACCGGGGTCACCTTACAGAAAAGACAAAACCTCAGTCTGCCATTTTACATATTATTTCATTTCCATATTATAGTAAAAAAAAAAGTCATGTTATTTAGTATGCTAATGAGAAATGATGTGATAAAGCAGACTGCACATTAGATTGACTCAAGACAAATGTTTAAATGGACTATAGGACGTGTCATATACTTCAGTGAAAATAAGTCACATGCATTATTAATCTGTAAGTATCTGTCCTCATAAATATCAGAGACCAATTGTTCGACTCTGACCAGATATAAATTTGTCTGAGATGAGGTGGGTAAGACTTTTGGAGGGCTTTTTGCTCTGTTTTGATGACTTATCACATTCACTTAACATGTAAGTTTTAAAATGTATTTATTCCAGGTACTTATATAGCGCCGTCAATTTACAAAGCGCTTTACATATATATTTTACATTCACATCAGTCCCTGACCCTCAAGGGGCATGCAATCTAAGGTCCCTAACTCACATTCATACACATACTAGGGCCAATTTAGACAGGAATCAATTCACCTACCAGCATGTCTTTAGAGTGTGGGAGAAAATCAGAGTACCCAGAGGAAACCCACACAGGCACAGGGAGAACATACAAACTCCAGGCAGGAGGTGCCATGGTTGGGATTTGAACTGACGACCCTGATACTGCCAGGCGGAAGTGCTAACCACTTAGCCACTGTGATGCCCAATATAAACTAATTATAAACCTGGAAAGTGATGAATAGAACAAGAGATGTAAGCATGTCAAGAATATGCAAACCCAGTATTTCATATTCTTGATATATGCCTGCTGTACCATGTACTTGTATGATAAAGTAGTATTCTCTTTGTATTGCTCCCTTTGTGTGAAATCCCTGGTGTTCCAGCCACTCCCTCCGCTTTCCTATTAAAATTGAGTACTTTAGGCATGAGAACCCAACATGGTCAGTTTTCTGGCTGTGTTGGGAACTCCGCCTGCTGTCCTTCAATGATCAGACACCCTCTCCTCATCCCCGCACAGCCTATCACTGGGAAGAACAGTGTGCTACTGTTTCTCCTCCTCTAGCTCTTATGCACTTGAGAACAGAAGGAATGTTTTGCCTTTCATTTCAATTTCAAACTGAATGGATTGTTTCACAAGGTGAGGATTTACATACATTTTAAGGCTGTTTTCATTTCAAGATTGTAAGCTCCAAAGAGCAGGGCCCTCAATCCCCTCATGTTTTGCATTGTATTGGTATTGTTCTGTCACATGTTCTGTCCCCCATTGTAATGTACAGCGCTGAGCGAACTATTGGCGCTTTATAAATACTGTATAATAATAATAATAATAATTTAAATGTTAAGCTTGGCCCTACCATGTGATGGGCATCTTCTCTAATTAACAAGGAGGTGTAGGAGGTAGATGGATCCAATTTTACTGGGAACAAGTCAACATTTGAATAAAATATTAAAAGTCTTCTTTTTGACCTACTAATAATTTTGAATGCACTTTTTAATTACTGTAACCCCCTGCCTATAAATTTTTTTGTGCATCATCTAAATTGCCTAGGTTCACAGCAGGATTATTTTTAGGTAGACATCATTGAGAAACCGGCATTTAATCACACGAAGACTATGTTTATTTACATCATGCAAGGTGTATAGAACTGTGGATAGTAGATTTACTAAAACTGGAGAGTACAAAATCTGGTGTAGCCCTGCATGACAGCCAATCAGCTTCTAACTTCAGCTTGTTCAGTTAAACTTTGACAAAAGACCTGGAAGCTGATTGGTTTCTGTGCACAGCTGCACCGGATTTTGCACTCTCCAGTTTTAGTAAATCAACCTTAAACTGTCCTCACAAGGACAGAAGCAGCAAAATAATAATGACTTTCACAAAATGAAATATGGTCCTAATTCTTGTTCCTGACTACAATACCTTTGTAAAACTTTTGACTGGTTCTGCATTTTTCATAACTCTTATGCTCCATGCACACTAGCATTTTTTTAAAAGTGTTACTAAACCCACAACAGTAAAATCAGTGTGTATATGCAGTGAAGCATGCTTGTTATACTCACTATGGAACCTAAGGGGTTAATCCTCTGAATTGTGTAAAAATGCTTTTTGATCCTGACTTCTTTGATCCTCCCCTTTTTTCAGTGCTCTCCTCTTATCTCCTGATAAGACATATCATGTGGAGACACTCTGCACATGCTTAGTTTGGTGTGTATTGCTAGAAAGCTTTTTATTTTTCTTGGGACAGTGCATTTGATCAGCCCAGGGCCAATCAGCATTGTCCAGACAGAGGTCAGGGGTTCTGCATCCTCCTAAAGCAGAAAGAAAACTCCTCCTATAAGCTTTAACCAGTGCTCTGGTAAACACTAATAGAAGTCACAAGACTGCTCTAACTGCTGATGGGAAAAGGTATTTAGCAGTTTATATTTCCGAAAATAATTGCACTTCCATGTTCTGTGTACTGTGGGAGACCAGATATAGTGAATGCAGGGTCCTGGGTTTAGTAACACTTCAAGCTCAAAAAGTGCTGGGAAAAATGCTGGATAAAAAAACGCTAGTTATAGCATTTGTAGTAGCATTTTAGTAGTGTTAAGAGTTTTATTAGCGTTCTTACAGTACATGCAGAGGAAAGAAAGAGCTAGAAAAAAAGCTGTTATGAGCATTTAATAACATTTAGCAGCATTTCACGTTTTGTTTCTGCTGGAAAAAAGCTCCAAAAAACTCTACAAAAGCTATTTTATCTGCTCCTAAACACTGAAGCTCAAAAAATGCTAATTGCCTAAAGAAGTGTGCATGGACACATAGGATAACATTATTTAGTTTCTAGGAGCAGAAAAAAAAACATGCTGATCATAAGTTCTAGGAGCTGAAAAAAAATGCTAGTGTGCATGAAGCCTAAATGGGTGGTGTACCACAGGTTACAGCCAACATTTGCACAACAGACATGCGTGTATTTCTTTTTACATTTGGTTCCACAAAGGATCTAAAATGAGTATGATATATATATATTCATATTAAAGATATCTGTTCTCTAGCACAGGTTCAGCTAGCTGACAGCAGTTTCATATTACTCTCTAAACCTGAAATGCCAGTTTCTCAAATTAAAATATCTTTTGTGGCCTCAATCACTCTAAAGTCATCCATAGAAAAGAAATAAAGGAGGCCGGGCAACACTTAAGCCAAGCCATAATTGGAAGTATGTGAAAAATGAAGTGTCAGTTTGGTCAATAAAGGGCAAAGGTCAAGGGGAACTGCAGCCCAAACTCAGCTCGAAATGTGCTCATTAAGATGTCCAATCAGCAAGCTCCCTTACACTCTATCACATTAGTCATCAGACAGCAAGCTGCTCCAAAATGCCCCGCTCTGCAGTTATTACTCCTCTTGTTCATGTAAAAAAGGAGAGCTGGTATATAAATCGTTGCTCAGTCATCTGGAACATACCATGGCCCTTCACCTCCCCCTCTTAGTCCGGCTCTGTGTTCTAGCTGAAAACAGCTACCTTGAGATTCCCTACACTAGAATGTGCAATTGTCTGAGCCTGCAAGAATTCGGGAGAGAAGCAGAACGTTCCGCACTCGAACATGGATACATCAAGTGTAAGAATCCAGAAATCTGCTATTATCATTCATCTAAAAATACTTTCCAATGCTTCTATGAATAAGGGCCGCTTTACTGGCCTGATGTATATGAGAAACAAAAGCATCCCAAAGCTTGTTGTTACAGGCTTGTCCTTTCTAACCAAAAGGCAACCCCGTACGATTCTGCTTGTTAAACAGAAGCATGTATATTAGTATCTAGTTTCAAGGTACAATGTACACACAAGGGCAGAGTCTGTGAGTCTAAACAAAGTGTGCATTTGACCTAGCTATGAGGTTTTGCCTTCGTTCCCTGGAGAGTGGGGCTTAATCTGGATCAAACTTTTAACGGCTCTTCAAATGCAGGTCTAAACCAACCCCAAATCTCTCAGGTTTCTGCACATCATCACTAAGAAACATACTTTCATTGACTAGGAACTAAAAGATTCAATGTTTTGGTCAGACTGCTACCTTCCTTGCTGGACTATGGATTTGCCCTCTGACAAACAATTTACAAAGAGTTACTTGCGGTTTCCAGGCTATTTAGCACCATTTTACGGTATTTTATATTTTTAGTCTTCTATTGCCCAAGTATTATTTTTTTCTTCTTTTAACTCTTGCCCTGTCCAAAGGTTTCATGGAATGGAGAAACATTAGTTATATTTCCAGAGACCTCTCATTTCCTCCTCATATTAAAAGTACATTACAGATTGCTGCCAGGGATCTCCATTAGGAAACTGCAATGCCATGCTCCAATGGCCTTGTGGTTGTAAAGCTTGGATAAGAGCCATATTGATTTCCCAAAAGGCTGCAGAAACATTTATACATAGGAAAAAGAGGTATGTTTAAAAAAGAATGGGTGCTAGGGGCAAATAAGAGTAAATCATGTTGTTGTATTTTATAGGAAAATGTATATATATATATATTTTATATTTTTTTATTTTTTTTTTGAATGCTACAGAGAAAAGCATTAGAAAAATCAGTAGCAGCCAATCATAACACATTTTTTATAGCATTGTAGAGTCCACAGAAGTATCATTTGAGACAAGTCAATTGAAAGCTTTGGGTTGCAGAGTTTCCTTTCAGGGACATTTTTACTACGCCCATAGGAGACCACCCCAAAACTGTTGCAAGTGGAATATGTATTTGTATCAGGGGCGGACTGATCATTTGGAAACTCGGGCACTGCCCGAGGGCCCGGGGTCAGTAGGGGGCCCCATGAGATGCCCCTGGTACCTTTTACATAGGCTTTTTTGAGTTTGGGCAAGGACACAGGGGCCCCATGATCCCCTATTGCCCGGGGCCCCATGAGTTGTTAGTCCGCCCCTGATTTGTATCCATCGTCTTGAGCTAAATTCACAAGATCAGAGTTAGGCTCTTTCTTACTATCAGTGTAAGACTTCATGCACAAAGTCGTACAGGAGCTGTACAGCATGCAGAGCTTGAGTAATCATTTTCCCGGGATTTGATGCTGCTGCATATGGCTGCCCATTGAGATGTATTAGAAGATGCAGCTGTATGTGCACATGTGCCGGAGGTTGCAGAAATCATACACACTTATTTATGTATACTCCGAATGCAGATAGTCTGTGTTCAGAGCATACGTCCATGCACCTGCAGATGTTTTACACAATCCCCAGCACATAACTGTGTACAGCCACATCTTCTAATTCATCCAGTGTACTAACTGAACAAAGAGAAAAATTAAAAAAAAAACAAACAAATACGATTTGATAGGAAATGTGGAAGCTGTGATTGGTATGTTGTTTTTTTGGAGTGCATGCCCCATGTCTGTCCCTCTATCATTTCTTCACTATGTCTATGTATAGTTCATATAGATCTTCAAACAACCTACCGTAAATTTTGCCTGGCTGCATTTTCAGAATAAAGAAAAAACTATCTACTAGAAAAACAAATAAGCATTAACTAGAGCACCTTGTTCACAGCAGAGGCACATCATTGAAATTAATTAGTGCATATTTATAATTTTTGGTCTATTAATTTTCCCACTCAAGTGAAAGCTGTTCCAACTCAAGTTGAACTAAAACCTTACCTGGACAGTTGTACAGACCCCTCTTCTGTACTGAAATTGCTTACTGTGATTTATCTGCACGCTGTGAGCTTCTCTAAATGAGAATTACAAGCTGCAGCAAGGCAGATACAACCAGGGGCGGACTGACCATTTGGAAACTCGGGCACTGCCCGAGGGCCCGGGGTCAGTAGGGGGCCCCATGAGATGCCCCTGGTACCTTTTTCATAGGCTTTTTTAAGTTTGGGCAAGGACACAGGGACCCCATGATCCCCTTTTGCCCAATGAGTTGTCAGTCCGCCCCTGGATACAACCCACCTTATTTCTTGGATGGAGGACAACCACCATCCTCTACAGTGCTGCGAAAAGGTCCTTTAGCATGCAAGCCAAAAAGGCCAAAGTGCACCACCCTCCCATGTGCTGTAGACTTCTTCGGCAGCATAGGCTCCAGGTTATGCCCATTTTGTGCCCCCCTCCTGCTGAAGTGATCTAAGTGGTTGCCACTTCTGCCTACCCCTCAGCCCAGTCCCGATCTTCTAGCCCTTTTCTCCCCTCTTACTATCCCTGACCCACCTCTTTCATTCAATGGGTTCTTTCAAACATGGAGGCTCATTTGCATGTGGGTGTTACCTAAAGCAGTCTGCATGCAAATACAGGAACGCCTACTCCTCCAGACTAACCTCCACCCATCAAGACATTTTAATATTGAGCACACTTCAATTTTAAATGAGCAGGTTCCTTAACAAGGTTTTAAATGCATAAGTGTTATTGTACAATAAATAGACACATGAGCACATTTTACAATATATTGTTAAAGTTCCTTTAAGCATCAGTTCCGTGCACATTTTTATACATGTTGTGGCAATCTTCTTTTTACAATCGTGTTTCATACTACAAGGTAAGCAGTAATTTTTTTTTAATAGATATGTTAATTTCAAATTTCCCCATCATATGCAGGGAAATATAAAACAAAACTGCAATTTCCTGTGCAGATAATTAACATTAATGCAGCTTCACTGAAATACGTGAACGTGCTACTCCTTTAGTAAAACTACCCTACTGCACATGTCAATAATTACCATGGTAAATTTAGAAACTGTAACACAATAGCACTAACATAACATTAGCAAAACCAGCAGAGCATGCAAATTGTGCAAGAAACATCTTAAAGTGCAAAAAGAATCTCCCTGAAGCCACCCCGAGGCCCATAAGCCTAGCACCACGAGCTCCCCATGTTGTTCAGTCATAATGACTGTTAAGACTTGTTGTGCCAGAGAAGCTGAACTCATGGTTGAAATATTTAGCCAACTACTGTTCATACACTGACTCCTGCTGACTTCCAAAAAAACCTTACAGGAGAACTAGACTCATCCAAGGAAACTTAACCATGTGCTGTACAGGCTACAGAAGACTACTGCAGACTAAAAACTAATCCAAAAAGCATCAAGTAAATATATATAACTCATTTAATTACAGAATGGAAGGGGAAGGGGTATGTAGTGTAAAGCCAGCTCTAATTAGTCTTCCTGTGTTTGGCTTTTCAGAGGCGCTGTCAGCTTGCTCAGTCAGGGCAATATGACAGCCTGTAAATTGCCCCCTTACACCAGGTACTGTATATGCACTCCTTTACTCCGGTACTCTCCTGTGACAGTGCAGGGGCAGGAGCTGCATGGAAGTGCTGGTAAAGTGAGTTGAACAATAAAGCAGATTGGCGATCAGTTGCTGTGGGTTCAAATTGTCTTTTGCTCCTCTTCTATTCATACAAGTTCATTCATCACAATATAAGAAATAAGAACATTCTGTGTTGCCCTACAGTAACCAACCTGTGTACCTGGAAAAAAAAGCTATATATAACAGCATTTTTTTATTCATTTTTTATTCTCCAAAAGAAAATGATAAATACATAATTATAATTAAAATTATTGCTCTAACATATAATTAACAACAATAATGTACAAATTTGAAAGCTGGCAATTCTGTGAAGCGACTTTGGGCAGTTATAAATGGATCATAATTCGTCTGGTTCAGCTGGGACCATCCGAATTTCGATCCATGTATCGGCAGGCTGGTTCTATAGATTGACTTCTGTACAACCAGCCTGTCAGGTGTTTCGCAAACAATATATCTGGCGACACTCATTGTCTCCTAGATTGTAAGCTCTAACAAGCAGGGCCCTATGTTTCCTCTTGTACCATATTGTACTGTAAATGTAATGTCTACCTTCATTTTGGAAAGCTCTGCGCAAACTGTTGGCGCTATATAAATCCTGTATAATAATAATAATAATTGTAGTGTATTCTGGTGGCGGGGAAGTCTCCCCACCATCAGAATACAATAGCACAGTGGGAGTGATTTCCCCGTCCACACTGTATGTGTGGATGGGGGAATCGAGTCTTTTATTTATTTTTCATTCAACCCGGTGAATGTCTAGCCTTATAAACATACCTATGTGATTGGGAAGCAATGTATTTTGCTTGGAATCTAACCAATATTTTTTCCTTAGGTACACTCTAAAACAATAAAATACTCTGTCTGCAGACATATGCATTATGCTGTGCTTGAAGGAGCATGCGGCCAGCGAATATAAACATTTTCTACATCCCACAACACAACCAGTGCACTTGTAAGCATCCATCCTTCGCTTATAATGCTCATGGATGCATGCACACTGGAGACTTGCTTGAGGGCCATCACTGGAATCTCTTTGATAAACCTGTGTAATAGCTGTTGTAGTATGTGACTGCTGGTGAATGGGTGTAAATAAGCACCTGCAGCAGACATTCAAATCAACTACATCAAAAAAAGCTTTATGATCTTGTTCACACAGGCAGCTGGGGTGGGGTGGGGTGGTAAAAACAGTGCTGGCTGTGAGCTCAGTGCTCACAACTTAGGGCTGTACACAAGCTGCAGACATAAAGTGAAGCATTTATACCCCCTGTAACATTTGGCAGACAATTCCACTGCCAAACTTGACCCATTAAATTGGAAGGAAGGGTGTGTCAAACACCCTGCAACCACACATTTGTAGCATGGTGGGGTGGGCTTTTCAGGGTTAGAACAAATGGTCGGGAGGCAACATATAGCCACCCTGCTGCCTGTCAATCACTCCCTGAATAGCAATCCAACATTATTATTATTATACAGGATTTATATAGCGCCAACAGTTTGCTCAGCGCTTTACAATATAAACACATGGACTGCTTTTCAGAGGGGTGGCAAGGGCTGCCGCAAGCCTTTAATATGCTGTGGTTTCGATTATAAAGTATGCATAGCCACAACTTTTTCTTTTGGTGCTGGGGTGACAAGGGAAGGGTTAAAACCTCTGCTGGGTTATTTTTTGCTGTCTTTTTCCTACTGCGGAGATTTCTCTTCATCTCTTGTCCCTAAGATGCAAGACGGAGAAGAAATCTGTACAAAGTCAGGGGAGTTTCTTTCTTACAGCCGGTTCACATTGGAACACATGCATTTCCTAGCAGTTCGGTTTTGCAGCCTATTCATTTGAATTTCCACTTGAACGCAGAAAAAGTAGTGCAAGCACTAGTTTTACAGAATGCCCTGCACCAAACTAGGTGAAGTGCGTTTGAGTCCACAAATGAGCAAGATCTGTTTGGGGTGCCATTAACAATTCATTTGTATTGCTTCCTTTGTGTGAAATCCTTGGTGTTCCTGTCAGTCCCTCTGCTTTCCTATTAAAAATGTGACTACACTAAGCAGGGGAACACACCGTGGTCAGTCCTCTAGCTGTGGTGGGAACTCAGCCTGTTCTCCTCCAATGATCAGACTTGTCCTGACACCCTCTCCCCTGCACAGCCTTTCACTGGGGGGGGATCAGTGTGCTTCTGTTTCTCCTCCCCTAACTCTTACGGAGGGAATGTAATCACAAAGGGCAAAAAAAGTGTTTACAATGTTTTTTTTTATACCTGTACACAAATGGCTTGCCTTTTAAACTGAATGGGTTGTTTTACAAGATGAGGGTGTGCATATACTTTAGCTGTTCACCCACAGTAGGTTACATATCTGAGCTCAACCACTAGTCAAGTTTGAAAAGTGAAAGTATGCACAGGCTGCAATGCATGATGAGCTTGCCTTAAATTTCATTCTTTGTATCAATTTTTTTGAACCTCACTGGTTAATTCTAAACTGATATAAGGCCCCTTTCAGAAGGGGTGGACTCCATCAAGCAGATCCACCTGCTCAGTAGGGGAATTCTCCTTGCTGATCCGCATGGAGCAGGTGAATGACAGGCATAGCGGACATAGAAACAGCCCTCTGTTCTCTCTGGGGCGGTCGGATGGAAATGGACCGCCTGTCCATTTCCATCCGACTGTCATCCAGTCTGATCCGCCGGACGGATGGGGAACAGATCCCCGTCCGTATGTTTTTAGCAACAGGGTCGGATCAGACACCCGCCACAATAAAGAGCTATGGATGGTCTCTTTGGGTTCACCTGAAAAACTGACAAGTTAACCCAATCAGATCGCCAGTGTGAAAGGGGATATCACTTTATCTTTAATTAGAGAAAGAAAACAGGAATATAAGTGATGTGATTGTACAATACATATGTGTAAAGTGCTGTGTAAATTGACGGCACTATATAAGTACCTGTAATAAATAAAATAAAGTTTCAGTCTACTTTTGGTTGATAAGTGGGAAAGATCAGTGACATTTTAGTAAAAGTTGAATGCTAACTGTCGCCTAATCCTGCATGTTTAAGATGAGCAGTCAAATACAGGTGTTGATGGGTGATTTGTCTTTATAAGGGTATCTCATACATGGTCATTATAAGATGCTCTGATAATTGTTCACATTAATCTATATAAAACTTCAGCCAATAACACTGAAAACACTCCAGCTGTCTACATTATCCATTCTCTGTTAGTAACCAGGTTGCTGAATGCATATTTCAAGTCACAGCCTTCACTAAATAGCTAATCAATTCCTCTACTTTATAAAACAATAATCCTCCAAGCAGGCCTTAAATGCCTCTAAAGAATACCGCTCAGACATTAACCACGTCTTTCTCAACAAAATATAGAATACAAGTTTTGTTTAAAGGAAATGTGTCACCATAAAGTTAAATGGTAAATACACACTGGGGGTGATTTACTAGGGGCCCATTGCAGTGCGTTATCATTTATCTGAATAGGCTGCCTAAAGCTTTAAAACAAGGCAAAAATGCTTCATGTACTATTTCTCTCACTGCAAAGCATTCAGTATGAATGGCACCGCATCCCACAAAGGCATGTGTTGTCGTGCATTACCGAAATTCCGGGAGAGAAATAAAATGCCCCTGATCTTCAGGGTAGAGGAATAAGATGTAATGCTTTCCTTAATCCTTGCTCCCCTGGAAGCCAAGTTATGGGCAGGCCCTTACTATTCTGACATGCAATATAGGACTGGTGGCCTTGCACTGTACATGATGACGTCAGAAAGCCTGCGACTGATGGAGCAGGAAAAGGTAGCGGCTTCAGGGGGTCATTCACACAATGCAGGGAATATGTGGACAATATGAGTGTTGCAACTTATTCCTTTACCCCTAGATTTGGTGAGCATTTAACCCATATAGTGCAGGGGTTATGCTATTGCCCAGAGTGGGGCTTTAATGACAAAATGACAAAAAAAAAAAAAACAGAGGTGAAGTTCTAATTCTCTACATTCGCAGGGCTCTGTGTTGCACAATCTGTAGCAAAAAAAAGTACATAAAATCAAATACTAACAAGCAAAAACCCTGTTTTCAGAATGTACTGCTATCAGGACCAATAAATCAATCATATTAGATGACAGAAAATATCAAATCAATAAAAACACAATACTTTTATCCAATAATTATCCATACAACAAATCTTTAGGAGATCATAAAAACAAATTAAAAGTTTCAGGAAATGAGAAATAATCATGACCACCAAAAGTGTGCCACATGGCCATATCTTTAACTCCACAGTGCACTTTAGGGATCAAAGCAAAAGTACCAAACCTTTGGCACCAGTACCATTTCTTATGTTCATTGACTACCTGTAGATATACATTCAGTTATTTATTAAAGTGTAACTAAAAGCAAACCTTTTTTAAGTTTTGGATAGAGTGGAGATGGATTAGAACCCCTGTCAGTTTTTATTGTCTGAAGCCCCATTAGGGAGATTCCCCTTTTCTATTTGTCCTGCTTACCATTATCATCAAAATTAAAAGTAAAAGAAATGCCAAAATTTGGGTTATCCCCAGAAAAGTAATAGAGGGGAAATTTTTCAATCGGGGTACTTGTTCTGGTGACTTAAGGGTCCCCAAGGAATTTCCTGCATTTGCAGAGATTTTCTCACTTCCTCTTTTAACTATGGGACAGGAAGTTAAGGTAACTCTCCCCAATTGGACACAGATGGCAAAAAATAATTTGAGAGGGGTTATAACACTCCCTTACTCTAAAATGAAAAAAAAAAAAGGTTTTGCCTATATTTCTACTTATACACAGTAATGCGCATTATTAACAATAAATTCCTACCTTGTTCACTGCTGTTGTCCCCACTATGCGACGTGTGCCCCCCACTTGATGGTCCAGGAGTTCCCCCTGAGCGCGTTGATGCTGTGTCGTCGTGGTCTCTGCTCCAGGAAGGCTGTGAATACACAATGAAATTTGATCAGCAAAATAAATAAAGAAAAGAAGAAAAAAAAAGCCCAAGCGCTGTTATTTTGTCTTTTGCATATATTTAACAAGAACCAATTTAATGTGCAAATTTAAAGGAAAGCTGCCAAATGGATCTGCATTAGTTTCTTTCACTGAACTAAACTGCTGTGGAAATCTTTCATAATTGCATGCTGAATTACCATCGAAAACACAAACATTCCGGAGAAAAGGCAAATAACGGCTTCTAGATTCTGATTATATATTTAGCAGCAACAAACCCTCTGGCATAACAGTCTGTTACTCTGCAAATGCAAAAATGAGAGTGGTCTTTGATACTGCTGTTTATATAGTCTTAGCCTCTGATACATCACACAAGACAAGCACAGAGAAGCTTTTAAAGATTGGTACACAATTAGGCCAGGCTCCATAATAGCCGATATGTGTCAGCTGTTTGCCGGATGGTATGTGGCAAATGGACTAGGCAAGGGGACAAAAAAAGAAGGATAACAATGGCTTCACATGGTCTATGTACACTCAACCCCATGCAGAGCCTCCTTGTACTATTGAACAGAAAACAGATGTTAGTCCTTATCACTGGGTGAATTTGAAAATAACATTCAGATAGGAAAAATTGGCTGTAAATTAAATTCTTACAAAAACACAATCACAACAACTCTCCTCCTCAATCTTTTTTATCTTTAAGAAAGGATTTTAATTAGCTTTTAGTGCAAGCTTTTCAAAATATCTGCAGGCCTCACCTGGTCATCCAAAACTGATTTGCATGTACTACAGAGGTTTTAGTATCCCTTCTATTTTCACGCCTCTCTTTATACTCCGTGCTATTAGTCAGCATAGCCGGGAATTAGTTCATACAGAGCAGTCGCTGCTCTTGTACTGGCACAACGGATAATTCCAGTAGTTCACTTTATAGTCACAAACAATAGTCTTCATAATAGTTTAGAAACGTGAATTTGTATTAGAAATTGTGAATTTGTGAATTATGAATTTGTTAGAAACGTAACTTAAAAAGAGCATTAATATTTAAAAACTTTGTTTTGTATGTATAGTTCATCATGTCACATATAAATATATAGGACGGTCATATTTGCTCATTACATATACATTCTTCTTGCTCTGTGTTGCTACATGGTTAGTCTAAGGGTTTGATTATTAAAGTGTGCAGTGCTGAGAAGGGCAGATTTACAAAAGCAGAAATTTAACTGTGTGAACCGCAAACATCCAAGCGCAAAGCAAAAGCTCTTTTTATTTTTTTCTAAATCCCCTGCACATGACTGAACTTTCCACTTTAGTAAATCTGGCCCAGGATCATTTCACGCCACTAGAGTTTAGTAAATCAGGTCCTACAGTCAGGTATGACTGACTGAAAACAATGCCCTCTCTGTGTGGCTGAGGCAGAAATGTTTATTTACCGAAGGAGTTGAAAATCTTCACTCAGTAAATCGAAGATGCATTCACTTTAAATATTTAATCATGTGAAGAAAAAAGTTAGAAAAGAATGTGCCTTTCACAAGCTTGGATTATTGAATCAGCTTTGGTATCTCAACAGTTGTTGCTGTCTGATTGCCTAATACAGGGGTCTCCAAACTTTTCAAACAAAAGGCCAGTTTACTGTCCTTCAAACTTTAGAAGGGCCGGATTGTGACCAGTGGGCATAGGGAATGTCCCGGGCCCAGCATCAGTGAAAATAAACATGGGGTACTATTCCTCCTATTAATACCCATCATTGGTATTAATGGGAGGAATAATGCCCCCTCATTGGTATCAGTGTAAGAAATAGTGCCCCGTTGTTGGTGTCAGTGGGAGGAATAGTACCTCATATCATTGGGAGGAATAGTGCCCCAAGGGCCAGATAAAGGCTAGCAAAGGGCCACATCCAGCCCATGGGCTGCAGTTTGGAGATCCCTGGCCTAATATATACTGTACATGGCTTCTAGAGGGAGAATATACAAATCAGTATAAATAAAATGATACATAAAATATAAAAAGTGACTTTACAAAGGTTATAAACTTTTACATAAGCCCACTGACATGGCAAGCCTCAGGTGATGAACAATGATCAAATTCTCCCACATAAGCTGTGCCGATTTATCTGCACCCTACTTTCCTCCAAAGCCCTCTAAAGTACACAGCGCAGATTGTATTTCACAAGGCAGGGGGCAGGGATCTGATGCCATACACTGCACGGAGCTGAGTGTAATCTGACACCTGAGTGGAGGTAATGGACACACACTGCTCTAAACAGCCTCACTGGGAAACATGCACATCATCAGCTCAGTGAGGCTGTCAAACACCTCTTGTATGCTAGGGTAGGAGGTCAGTCACCATGGATTACTTGGTGTCAGAGAAAACTGTCAAAGTGACACATGCAGATTGCAAAGGAAGGAGAAAGTGGCCAGGATTCACAGGGGGAGTGGCCAGAATCAACACTAAGTCTTATGGTTTGAGGTAAGGCCACTTTATATGAGGATATGCTTTGTTCATTTTGAATCTAAAAGGTTTACAACTACAGGAAGTATTAAGATAGTAACTTAAAGTTGTGAAAAGGCTGAAAGTTTTTAACCTTCATGCATTCTATGTTATATTCAAACTAATATATTCAAAGTATTTAAACTAAGTATCCTAAATGTCACTAATGACAGCACAATGTTAGAAGATCATATTCCTGGAGGAGTGGCCAAAATACAAGACACACCTCCTACCCATAGTCTCTGTACAGATGGAATCGTCATGTGAATTTTACATGGAGAACTACCCAGTTAATCTAGAGCAGCCCTCCTCAACCTTTTCAAGCCTTGAAATAACTTTTCCGGTTAAGAGAACCCCTGCTAATAACTCTATAACTACAGTCCACAGTACATTAGTGTGAAGGTCAGTGGGAAGACTGTTCCTTATATTTGTGGTCCTCAGGCAGAATTCCCCCCGTAGAGATAGCTAAAAAGATCATTGGTGTCAGTGGTTACTCATCTAAGAGGCAGAAGTTGCATATTACTTAAAGCAGAACTCCATTATTTTTTTTCTCCCATGCAGTGGTGCAATGAATGGGTTAACTGAATGGGTACACTGAATGGGTTAACTGCTCGTTTTTGTCTAGGGGCACACTGAAAGGCTATACTTACTCGATCCTTTGGAAAACAAGGCTCCCCCACATCCAGGGGTGGACTGTTCCCGTCATCCTCATATCCAGAGCCAGGCTATTGGTGTGATGATGTGAGGAACAGTCCGTTCACAAGACCTCTAGAATGTGCGAGGGCAGGAGCGGCAGGGACCAGTCTTGTGTCAGAGGATTGGTGGATTAGGTAAGTATATCTCCACTCTCCTCACCTCTAGACAAAAATGAACAGTTAACCCATGCAGTGCAGACACAACCCCACTTTATGGGAATTCTTTTTCGCCTGGAATTCTTCTTTAAGGAACCCTTAGTGACCTGCAGAGGAACCCTAGGATCCTCTGTTTGAGAAGAATTTGATCTCATTAAAAATCAAGCCATACGAAAGTGAATCTGGCCCCATAACTTCAAATGACAACAGTCAGACCACTGAAATCCTCTTTTTGACAGTGGTTCATCAGTGCTTACCAAGACTCCAAAAGGCAGCACCAATTTGTGTTATCACAATGGTTACACAAAAATTTCCAGCATCAGTTTTCGTCAATATCAGTCATCTGAAATTAATTTTAAATGTGCTGAAACTATAAGGAAGCATATTTAAATCAAGAAAAATTACAAGTTTCTTTATTTTTTTTTCTTTTTATTTGACTTTTGTTTGTTTTTTAATGCATTTCACTTCAACGTGCCACACCGAAACAGCATTGTGATATTTTTATTCGAATTCCAAGCCAAAAGAAAAGATAGTGAACTCACACTAACCCATAAGCAGCCATCAGGGGTATTCTAAACACTGTCAGTTGTATTGGTGATTCAGTGACTGGTGGAAAGATGTGTGAACTGTGGGAGAAAGGCCTTTTTTTTTTTTCTTCTTTTTTTTTTTAAACAAATATGCAGTCTACAGCATGCCAGAAGAATGCTGTAAGTGGGTAATGTGGAACACATGCTAAGAATGCAAACAGTTAATGCATAAATTTTCAGTTTCTACAACTGCAGCTTTTAGACTTGTTTATTCAGAGCACTGCTGAGAGAATGGTACAGCACCCAGGGGACAGACAATGCCAGGCACAAAGCCCTGGTGCCTCAACATGTAAAAGGATGTTTTTCTATGTGCTACAAATCCCACTTGAAAATATAATTAGACGAAGAAAATGGCAAACTATTGCATTAACTGTAATTGAACAAAAGACCAGCAAGGCATGTGGGAGGCTGCCTGAACCCGTGGGAGTTCTGCCATGCATCAGATCTTAGGAGTGACATCTCCAGGGCATACTCATTCTATTTGTGTTGTCCCTCACTACTATTGTCGGCTGGTGATCTGACTTGTAATTAATAGAATATCTGCAGATAACAAGCTAAAATATAGAAAAGCCAACTAACCTCAGCAAAGACGTGTTGATTAATCTGATTACAAGTGCAATTCAAGAGTAAGTAGCAAGAAATATACTTTTGTATACAGAAGTATACCTTGTTCTGCAGGGGACCATGCTCTTCTTTAAGCAGCAACAAACATGATATATTCACTATCTTTTAATGAGCTGGGCTGATTTATTCTGTTTTGTTCCATATCACTCCACCCCCTCCCGGCACACACGTTTCTACTGAGCTGGGATGTAGATTAATTCAATGCTTAATTGTTGAGTAAATTCAATTTTCCACATTCTATTCTGCCTGGCGTTAGCTAAGGTTCTTAAATCTTTAGCAGTGAGCCCTAAGTCGACCGTTTGTGATCTGTGCCTACCTTTTTTCATCACCATTTTTCTTCCTCCACCACTTAATTCACCATGAAAAGATTTTCCTTGCTGGAAATTCTGATGCTGCTATGATCTGTGAGGCATTCCGATTCATTGCATTCCCATTGTGTTGGGTCTTAGATGCTGGGCTCCTCTTTTCTCACAGCTATTGCCACATTATACAGCCATTCATGCAAGAAATGTTGAATTCCACCTCAGTTTATCAAAATTGTGTGTAACAGGCGCTAAACCCATATGCTTAATTTTAGTTCTCATGTGAGAAAGAAAATAAGGACTATTGTAGTTTGCTGGAAAATAATATTTCTAGTGTCTTTATGACCTTTTTTATTTTTTTGCTCTTGTTTAAAAAAGAAAAATGTAAACTACAGAATGCATTACAAATTATATAGGCTAATACAGGTATAGAAAAAAAGGGTTTTGTTCAAGCATGTTTTAAACAGGTATTTATTTGTTGCCTTTCTGCATGAAAACTACAATTAATATAGTCTGTTATATTTCTTTGTAGGGACACTACCATAAGCTGCAATATCCCTGGTCTAAAGCCTGAGTTCTTAGTGTTATCTGGGCTCGTTGAGTTTTCCCCAAGACTAGGAAATTTCTTCTGCCTGATCTTGAGGGAGTTCTCACGTGGATAGGGTAAGAAGACCTTGACCAATCACTAGGAAGTTTATGTCAGTGATGTAAGCCAGCCAAGTGGATGTATATTTGTGAAACAAAAACTTTCTGGAAGGGTCCTTTCTTCTCAGGCTTTAGCTTGAGAGGATACCAGTGTGGGGAATCCTTTTTTTTGCCTTCTGGGCTCCTGCCAAGAGAAGAGGTCCTTTATTTCCCAGACCTGCAGCATGGGGAGGACACAGGGCCAGGGCCCAAGAATTATAAGTTAACCTATGCCAAAGCCTGGGAATGCAGGAAGGTGGCTACTAAAGGGGAGCACCCTGAGAGTTTTGTTCAGTCCATTGCTGGTCTAAGCTTAAGGGTTCAAAACTTCAGATTTCCAGTCCCAGCTTAATAGTCCATTATTAGTCTGTGAGAAGCGCTGAAGATACATTCACTAGAAGGTACTGAGTACTTTTTGTTTCTACTTTTTTGCATCCTCTGACCTTTAATCCACTCTCTCTTAAAAAATGAACCTATAAAATCTTCAAAAGGAATATTGATGGAAAGGATCTCTTTTTTTTTTGGTAGCGGCAGTTGTGTTAGTAGATGTTTTTGGCAAGCTATAGACCAGATCACCATTCGAAGAGCTAGGATGGACCATAAAATCCAGCAGCTCCTTTAAGGGTGAGTGTTATATTTTGATAAGCCAGCACCTTACAGGAAAAGAGTTCAGAAATCTGAGGACTTCCTGCATAAAGATGGCTGCAGCCTCACATACAGGAAGTGTTCACTTTGTTTAATTTCACATCCTATTTTTGCAATACCCAAGCCCATGCTTTTCCCTGTGCATTTCCCAATAGTATTTTCAGGTTTTTTTAAGATCTCCCTCTCAAGTAGTCTTAACTGAAAGAATGACAATAAATGTGTTTAGTTTCTTACATTTTGAAATACTACCCAATCCTCTCTTCGATCCTCCTAACTATAAATTGACAGTTTGTTTAAAGTGATTGTAAAGTTTAATTATATTCCCTAAAATTAAAAACATGTTATACCTACCTATGCTGTGCAATAATATTGCACAGAGCAACCCTGAAACTCCTCTTCTAGGATCCCCCATCAGCACTCTAGGGTCCTCCTTTTCTGCTTGCACCACCAAAGGAATCCGCTTGTACAAGTTCTCTCCCGAGCCACGCTCTGGGTGCCCAAAAACACACATAGTGCAGTGTGCCTCATCCCCGCCCTCCACTCCCTCCTCACTAGATTTGACTGATAGTGACAAGAGCCAATGGCTCCTGCTGCCCTCAGCTAGGCCTGTGAGAGAACGGAGAGAGGAGAAAAGTCCCGAAGATGGGCACAGTGTTGGATCACTATAAAGGTGGGTGAGGGGGAGAAACAAGCACTGAAAGGTTTTTCACCTTAATGCATAGGATACTTTAGGGTAAAAAAGCTTTAGGACCTCAGAACCACTTTAAGTCACACAGGAGATTTCTCAAAATAAAAAAGGCTATTTGCTACTACTATTTAGTCTTAACTATAGGTGTCTAAATTCACTTCAATTCAGGCTGCACCTAACCAAGAAAAAAATTGGCAACTGACACGCTCTGCTGTTATGGCCAGCTGCAGACTCCCATTCACACACACAGCATAAGTTGTTGCACAAGTTTTTCAACATTAAACAATTGCTGTCATAAAACATGTATTACCCAATTTCATGAACCAAATTATAAATACTTCATACAGTATGTATGCTTTTTAGATCTTCATTACACAGGCTTCAGGAAATCAGCACCATATACAGTATATAGGACTTTTTACACATAAAAGCATTAGTATGGAATTCTCAGTCCCCCTAGCATCCATGTAACTGTCATTTAGCCCAGCAACTCAATTCAAGATCTTATGACTCCTTAGCAATTTGATTGAATATCCTTTGTAACAGAACACGACTAACATACAGAGATCATACAATTAATTGCATCTAATATCTCCTGCATCAGAGCACCTGGGGAACTGTAATAAAAACATTGATAGCATGAGCATATTCAAAGAAAAGGTTGCTTTATACTCAACAAGTGTACTTTTTGCTAAGCATTGTGGTAAATAAGGATATGGACACTTAAACCATCCTACTGCCACCTCTAGCTAGTGAGTTTGGACATATATACAGTTCTCTGACTATGGTATACACATATGTATATTGAAACCTCCAAGGAGGAGCTTCTCTGACATGCACTGTCTAGTAGATTTCCACTGAAAAGTCTATCACTGATAGAATTAGCTAATGGCTGTTGTGTGGATTGTAAAGACAACAATTGGAGGATGACATGTTCCCTTTTTTCTGCTTAATTAATAAAAGCAGAGTAAAAAGCAGTGATGAGTTGTCAATTAATGTGACCCGTGGTAACCAAAAAGATTTCAATAGACTGCAGTGCAATCAGTGAAAGACAAAGTCAGATTGCTTGTCACGTCTATTTGCGAATTTCTCCTTACCTTTTTAAATAAACCCAAT
This sequence comes from Staurois parvus, assembly GCF_062004578.1. NCBI lineage: Eukaryota > Metazoa > Chordata > Amphibia > Anura > Ranidae > Staurois > Staurois parvus. The sequence goes on from NW_028318694.1 coordinate 1,265,371, forward strand.
AGTTTAAAACAAGGTTTCTCAACCAGGGTTCCATGCAATTAGCAATTTCTGCCTCTCAGATAAGTTCCCACTGACACCATTCATCTTTTTAGCTATCATGTAAGGGAATAATTCTTCCCAATGACCACAAATGTGAGGAGCATTCTTCCCACTGACTATCACACTTATGTATCATGAACTGTAGATATAGTAATTTTTAGTAGGGTTTCCCTGAAACCAGAATATTATTTCAACTGTTCCTCTGCATTAAAAAGGTTGAGAAAGGGTGGTCTAAAATATATAGTTTTACACTAACTATACTTATTAATATAGAATTCAAGGAAATAAAATTCTCCTTTTTGATTGGGACCATTCCCCAAGGGGTTCTTGTTGCCCACTGCCACTCTACACTCTTTAGCAGCCTTGACAATGTTTACATTGCATGGTGGACAGTAGTCTTTAACAGTTTTCAAGGAGAAACATTTTATTTTATGATTACACTGCAATTTTGCTAGGAGCAATTGCAAACTTTGTTTCTCCAGTAAGCACCAACTGTAACAAACGGGGAATTCTCCAAGCTGATATACAGAGGTCCCTAGGCAAACAGGAGGTATCTAGCTTTCCTGGTAATCTTCTTAAAAATCTGACAAACTGCCCAATTACTTCTTTTGGGGATTTGTTCATCAGTCATTTGCAAACAACATATACAATTATGTACATAACACGGTGGAGTGTGGTGCTAAATTATTTAGGTTACAATGTGCAGTATTCAACAGTAGCATATGACATGCATCCACTCAAGGGACCTAAGCAGGGAGATTCTACTGATGAGCTGAATGATAAAATCTGTAGACCACAACACTATGTCCAATGTTTATGTAACTAAGTGAGCAAAAGAAGGCAGCTTCCTGTTTCTTTTTCCATAACTGCCATTGGGTAAAACCATATACAGCAGGAGCCCTGGGAATCAAGATCGAGGCAGCTGCATATTAATGGTCACACCATAAGGTGCAAACAAATGTATACTTTATATTCAAGGATTATAATGGGAATAAGTCACGCATGCTCCATATTTGTACTCAACCTTATGGTAGAAAAACAAAATCTGTCATCGTATTCTTCCACCGATTTAAAACTCCCAAATGCCACAGAATGTTGGAAGAAACAAGAATGGAACAGATTTTATGTATTTAATAGCAGCACGTGGTTGCTGTAAAGATGTATCACTTTGCACAGCCCAATAGGCAAACTGTTTATCCTTTGCAATCTTTCAGGTTCCATAGAGCACCTTTTTAGAAATGATCCTAACAAAGGAAGTATTTAAAGCTACTTCTCTGTAAACAAAACAAATAATAGCAATTGAAAAGATGAAAGTGTATGTTAAATAAAGACGCATGCTATGGCTCTGCTTTCATAAAATCTACTTAACAATGATATCTACTCTCTTAGGTGCTAAACCAATAAACTTGGATGCAGCACTCCAGGTTATTCCTCTGAGATTTTAGCCAAACACTTAGTGAAGACATACATTTTAATTTATGGGGGCTGATCTGCTAAAGGAGTAAATATTTACCCTAGCTGGTGTTCACTTCAAATGTCCACTAGGTTTAAAGAAGAAACTATATTTTTTAATTCCCGTTTACTCAGTTGGATGTTTGAAGAGAACCCAGGCTAGTACAAAAATGACTCTTAGTAAATTAACTCCTAAATGAGAGCATGTGTAGAGCTGAATTAACACCATAGGCAATCCCCATAAACTGCAAAATAACAGCAGGGTAGCTGTACAACTACAGCCACCCTTAAATTATAAGCCACTTAAAATAATAATGCTGTCCTTTTATTCAAGATCCAGTCTGGAATTTTAGCCTTCTGCTGAAGCCTTGCCTGGTAGCATTTTCAGACACCCCTTGAAGCATTCGCCATAGGAAAAAATGAAGAGACTAGCCTATGTTGCAAGACTATATTGCTTGGCATGTGGTCTGAGACAGGCAGCAGCTGGAAGAGGGGAGGTCTATTTTAATTTGATATTTCCCTTCTGTGGTCCACAAATATTATAGGTAGATGATGGGTAATGAAACCCACAAGTTCCACCCAAAACTGTCATTATCATGATTTTCCTGCTACAGAGATCTCAGATAATTTCCACATTCGACAAACATTATGTAAAAGATATTAGATTGATCCTACACTGTTAGGGTGTATGGAAACCTTTATTGAATCAATCACCAATCCATGAAATATACATAAAACGTTTTCCAAACCACAACTTGGATCTTGTTAAACTACCCAACTGGAAGTGAGTGATTGCATCTAAAAAGGGTTATGGCAGACTTTTTTATCCAACAAATATGCAGATGTCTGTACCAGAAAATTTCAACCCTATAGATCACGTTTCTGGTAATATTCATCTAGAAAAGATATTCAGTATAGATGGTCTTTCTTAGCTGAACAAAGATTTACATCAAAATCTTCAGTTTCTTCTTATCTGTGGGTGGTTTGAAGGTACCTCTACACAAAGGGTGGCAGTTGCCTGGTGCAGCTGTTTTTACCTGGATTGAGCAATGATTTCGCAGATGCCTCCCTCTGCCCATTCTTGGTGAGAATGGGAGATAAATCAAATTAGTATACCTTTCCCAACTGCTATTCTTTCCCCATTAGGTCCTTTCTCTAACTCATTGCTTCTCCCATTACCATACTGGAATCAACATGATCTCCTTAGTAGACCTGAGCTTACAAATATATGAATCACAATGTAAAAGATACAGTATATGGTATGCCTGAAGGGAAACTATAATGGGTTTGGGTAACTTTTTTAGATGCTTTTTTGATTTAGGTTTGTAAACTGTTTAATATATATATATATATATATATATATATATTAAAGTGTTTCCAGAGCACTATTAGTTAGCCAAAGACCAAAGACACATCATAGCAGGGGCTGCTTGAATTGTGGTTCCCTCTGCCTGCTTGGAACTTCTGACTGAGCCATACAACTCAGAATAAGAATCATTCACTTCTGTTTGTAAATTTCAGTTTGAGCTACCAAGCCTGTAAACAAAAGGCTTTATTCAACAGGCTGACAGAGACACATACTTTATGTGAGCAGCAACTGCGAAATTAAAATTGAAATAATTAGAAGCAATATTTTATATTTCCTTTGAGGTATTAAAGCTCAATAAAATAAGCTCTTATGTTTTATTTGTGTAAAATGTGTAAGAGTGAATAGCCACCAAGCATCACATGACAGCTTCATTGACCCATCCAACACTGCAAAGAACTTATCTGTGGGAAAAAATGGAGAACTGGCTAAAAATGTAAAAGCCAACCAATGGTTCTTTTGCCAACTTTGTATCCAAAGAGGTTTGCTCAGTTCCTGGGCAACAGTGTCTATATGATATAAAGGTTTTGGCAAACTCCTTCTCATCCAAGATTTTGAAGCATAAACAGTAAGGAAGCAATCAACTGTAAAATTTATAAACAATTTTCACAGCTTGACCGATCAGCATATCACAGCTCCAGTGTATTACTCAGACTATCAAGCAGCTAGCTGGATGTTTTGAAAAATATGTTAAATTCAGTCAAGAATTTCCTTTAGGATGAATTAGTCTAGTGGGATTGGATATTTGGGCAGTAATCAGTGTTTCCTTGCTACACATGAGGGGCCCCTAGACCATTTTTTGACATATGCCTTTCAGTAACTTTGCAGTTTAAAAGCACCAATAAAGCACAGCAACAAGAAAATGATAACGTGCCATTCTAGTTACCATATCTAAGCAAGTTGGATAATGGGATAAATATTTTTAGTGCCGTCTCCAGTTGCTCTGTATTTTTAAGATGAAAAGCTCCATTGTAGAAGGAATCTGAGGGAGATATGAGTTATGATGACTGAAAACAGTAAAACAGCAACTTTCCTTCCTAAGCCCTGTTCTGAATTTTGATTTTTGTCCTAACCCATGCAGAGCAATCAGATTACAGGATGTCTGCAATGTTTTAATGTGTGTCTGCAGAAAAAAAAAGTCCAGATACAAGAAAAATAAATATGTGCTTTAAAATAATATTAATAATAATAATAATAATAATAAAAATGACAATACCAACAAATCGGATTGTAGTTTCTAGCCAAGTTCATGTGTAAAATGTAGCTAAGAAAGAATCACCAATTTTTTTACTTGATTTTGTTAAGCTATTTTTAATACAAACATATAAACATGACAAACACAGTACATGTTTGTTGTCAACACACATGTACCAACATGAAACATGCAGAACAATTAAACAGCTCCCTTAAAGATAACTACTCAATAACAGCTTTTTCCAAAACTACAAAATTATTGAGATTAATTGTATCACATTATAATTGTAAAGTAAACATATATTTTAAATCTGCCAGTGACAACATCTGACAAATACAGTAGTTATAGCAAATCATCTAGGGCAGGGGTGTCAAACTGACAGCCCTCCAGCTGTTGCGGAACTACAAGTCCCATCATGTCTCTGCCTGTGAGAGTCATGCTTGTAATTGTCAGCCTTGGAATGCCTCATGGGACTTATAGTTCCACAACAGCTGGGGGGCCGCCAGTTTACACCTGTGATCTAGGGTTTAAAAACAAACCAGCCTAATGTTTCTTTAAAAGAAATTTAAAAGTGAATGTTTGGTAACCAAAACATTAATAATCCCTATTAAAAAAGCTGATATATTTTCTCAATAGCTGGTGGAAAAGAAAACTAGGAGTCATAATTCTTCTGACTATAAAACTGTAAGCTGTATGTTACATAAAATATGTTATAGTAGCCAAACTCTATTCCATCTTTGCAAGCATTAGCAACTAGTTTGAACAGAAAATAGGACATGTAGCAATTCCCTAAACTAGGCTTGTCCAACCTACAGGTTGCATGCAGCCCAAGACGGATATGAATGCAGCCCAATACAAAATCATAAACTTACTTAAAAATATTGTTTTTTTTTAAATTTTTACATAAATGCATCTATACTTAGTGAACACATGCGGCCGAAGAAACTTTTGACAGTGTCTCTTTACTGGACTTTTATAAGTTTCATCTCCCCAAAAAAAAATATCCCACTTTTCACAACTGTGTCATCAGTTTTCAGCAGCACTTATATTTGTGAGCAACAATTTTCTAGGATGAGGCACAAGAAGTGCAAAATTAGGGGCAAAATAACTGATGAGCACCTTGGGAATTCTTTGAAAATTGCTATTATATCCATTGAACCACATACTGATGCATTAGTTTATCAAAAACAAATATTGCACTAGTTTTATGTTGCCCTCTTTTACTTTTATAATAAAAAATACTACCAAAAAAATGAAGTTTTATTAGGGTTTATTTACTAAAACTGGAGAGTGCAAAATTTGAAGCAACTCTGCATAGTAACCAATCAGCTCCCAGGTTTTATTACCAAAGCTTAATGAAACAAGTTGAAGTTAGAAGCCGATTGGCTACCATGCACAGCTGCACCAGATACTGAGAGCACCAGTTTTAGTAAATCTACCCTATTATCAATATCAATGATTGTTAACTTGTGATCTGCCCAACATTTTCTGCTCATCAGCTATATTTATTGTAAGTGTATTTTCTGTGTGACCCAAGACAATTCATCTTCTTCCAATGTGGCCCCGAAAAGTCAAAAGATTGGACACCCATGTCCTAGACTTTCTGAACATCGGTTATTTTATTGCATACATCACTTTTAGTGGTTACATATCTTTTTTTTTCTATGGAAAAAAAGAAAAGTATACTGTCACGATACATGCATTGCATCCATACATAGACTGAGTTGGTGAGATCACTGCAGCTTTTCTGACAATATAGAAAGGTGATCAATGACAGAAAGGTGCCTCAGCATCCTTCATCCTCAGTGAGACATCTTTCTGTCTATGGCCAGCTGTAGTATCTCACCAACTGATGGGATGAGAAACTTTGCTAAAAACATCCAGCTGTATCATAACCAGGTTGCATTTGTTCCGAACAACAGAATTCCATCCTGACTATGTGAATGAAGGAGAAGATATAATTATTGCGTTCTACAACAAACACTGAGCTCCAACATGTCTTGAGGTGAACTGTTTGTATTGCCTCACAGTGACCAATCCTATGAATATCATTATGAACAAATAGGTAATAATTATAATAATATGAGATGATTGTTTATCCTTTATGAAGAATATAGATGGAGTTGAACACACAAGACATCTGTCAAGCAATTCCTTCAGTTCAGTTCTCTCTGCCCATGGCCACAGAAAGCAAAGTGATCAGGGTTAATGTTGGGATACTAAACATCATTGTTTTAAGTGCTTGTAGAGGTGTTTATTTGTATTTCACTGGTCCATGGTGCATAAATATTACCAATGTGGACATACTCAGAAGAGCTGTTACTGAGTTTGAAAGTGTAAGCATCAATGCCACGTGCATGGTGGGTATGCCATTTGTCATATGTACAGGGCCTAAACATTTTACTTGCTACTTAAAGGGCAACTTACTTTTTTTAGTAGAGACGGAGGATCAAAAATGCTGCAGAGGAGAGTGTATTGTATAGACTTGTGTAGATTTCAATACCTATCAAGACTGCAAGATCCATCACATTTTATGTAAATGCAGTACTTGTGCTACTCTGCTCCTCCCTTTGGATCCAGTAATTGACTAAAGTGTCTCTATCTAATGAGCATTTTGGAATAGAGTTGCCATGAACTTATCTTTCATTTATATTCCCAATGCTAGTGAAGGCTGGTATCACAACAACATCTTTATCACACGGCGGTCTGACATACTACAGGGTGGTTAGTCACACCAGCAGGATCCATGCTCTACCCACCTAGAGTTTTTTTTAGTACAACCTGCTGGCACTGCCTAATTCCACAATGGACTAGATCTAGTGAAATCATTGCACGTCTATGACCACCTCTAGTGCTGATACAGTAAAAATAACCAGTGGTTGTCAACTTATGACCTAAAGGGGTCCACAAATGCAGTCCCTGACATCACCAAAGGGCTGCATATAATGTTCAAAATATGTAATGCTTGAGAGGACTTTCAGAAAGTGCAGACCTAATAAAGGAAATGAGGGTACAAGAGTGTGGACATATTTTTGGCTGCAGAAGAAAATACAAAACTGGGAACATGTTATATGAGTAAAGAGATCAATGCTATTGTCTTAATCAATGTTCCCACTACAGATTGCTGAGGTCTGAGGGCCACACATCACATACCAAAGGGCCAAAGCAGCCCTCGGGTCACAGGTCGGGCACATGGGGTCTAAACAAATAAGTGTAAATCCTATGGATCCATCATTCTCAGCACCTGTGTTAAGTTAGGGGAGGGTTAAGTGTTAGGAAAATGCTTTAGTATAGGGGATACTTTACTTAAAGGAGAAGTACAGTCAAAGCTTGTTAGGCTGTACTTCTCCTGTGGATCATGAGAGTGCAGTTTGTTCGGCACTTCTGTGACCCATTTTTAGCTGACAGTGTGCTAAAGTCAGCTGCCAGCTCACGTCACTCAACCGGTCCAAGTCTGGATCCACCCAGATGTTTGGACCGGCAACTGGCTCAGCCTTTCAGCGATCCACTGAGAGCCTGAGCCACTGATCCCACCCCCTCTACAGCAGAGCCCTCCAGTGAGCATGGGGAGGGGGGGGGGCAGAGCAGAGAGCTGGTGAGTGACAGTCTCCAGCTCTCTGCTTATAGAGCACTGAGAACTGAACGATCAGTGGTCTTTGACTGCCCTGTTCTCAGTCTTAGAGCTGGTGGGGAGACAAATGAAGCATGGGACCGATGCTGCATCCACCTAGGTAAGTATGATTTCTGAAAAAAAAAAAACTAAACTTCATAACTAAACCCATCAATTTAATAGTTTTAAAAAAAGTTACATTCCCGGCACAGAATGTAACTGACACATTTGCATGTGCTGTCAAGTAAACTGTCAAACCATCAAATAGCTGGAGTCATAACTGTTCACATGTGAAGCATTGAAGCACCAAGGCAGTTGTAGATCAAACAGAGGCTAAGATGGCAGCTTCCTTTGCTGAAAATGATAGGAGGGTTTAGTTCCGCTTTAAGTCAGGACTCCTGGCAGAAAGAATAAATGAATGACAAAACCTAGTGCCAAGGAACACTAAACAATTATACCTTCAAAAGATCTCTAGACACCTGAAATACATGTGCGCGTTATTCAGGTCACATTTGGAATCCTCCAACATCCTGTAAACTACAACATGTTATGCCTATACTATTATTAGAAAACAATAGACAATAAGCAACTGTCCCAAATTCTCCTACCTTCTCAGTTAGAGATCTGAAACTCAAATCATGCAAATATATTTACTATACACAGTGTCAGCAATTTGCAAGGTTACACCAAAGTCGTTAGTGTTGGACAACAATTGAGTCTGTGCAAAGGTAGGTTAACTGCCATTCATAATGGTTGCCTCGATGGCACTTATGGGAAAACAACACCTACTGACATTCAGGAATTAGGTCAGGCATAAGGAATTCCTTTTTCATAGACACCATGGTGGGGAATTTATCAGAATGTAGTTACACGTCACCAAGAATTTTTCCTACTTTAAATAAAATAAAATAACAAAACAAAAGCATTTTTCCTATTTATTTCCTTTCTATGGTACAAGTTATGTGTGATCTGTAATGACCTTTTTCTTCATGTTTAGTAAGGTAACACACTTCTTTCTACAGGTTGTGTAATATTCACAGCTTTCATGCCAGTGATCATTCACTGAGCACAAGAAACACTGATGGTTTTGCCCTGAAGAGCTACAGGAGTAGCTCAGTGGTAATGTCACTGCCTCTGAAATGCTGACCCCAATTCATACCCCAGGGTCAAATGACTGTGGCCCAGCCACATTTTTCCTGTTGTGAATGCTCTGTATGCGGCTTCACTAGCAGGTTTAGCAACAACCTTCTGTTCCTTATAGAATTTCCTATAATTATAGCTCCAAACAACTAAAACAAACATGTGTTCGCTTCAAAACCCAATACAGATTGAGGAGAATTCTCTGTTTTCTTTAATTTCCTCCAAGCCTTGCAGAGTGTTTGTAGCGAACACCAGCCTGCTGTCCCGGAGAACCTTAATAATTCACATGCAACATATTTTACTAGTTACACAAATAGCAGGGACCGTTCTAAAGTTAACAGTGTTTAGAATGAAAAACTAGTAGGGGCCCATTCACTCCTCAGCACTTTTGGCACTGCTTAATGCAGCTAATACTGCCTCTTAAAGTGTTACTAAACCCACAACAGTAAAATCAGTCTCTATATGCAGTAAAGCATGCTTGTAATACTCACTGTTGAACATAAGGGGTTAATTCATTGTGTAAAAAGGATGTTTGATCCTGTCTTCTCTGATCCTTTCCTTCTTCTACTGTCCCCAATCCATCTCCTGATAGAACAGAGCCTTGGAGGCAAGCTGAACATGCTCAGTGTGGTGTGTATCACTAGAGAGTATTTTTTTTCTTGGAAAAGTGCATGTGATCAGCACAGAGCCAATCAGCCCTGTCCAGACAGAGAGTCAGGGGTCCTGCAGCCTCATAGGCTGATTAGGGTAGAATTAAAACTCCTCCTACAAGCTTTAACCAATGCTCTGCTGGACACTGATAGAAGTCACAAGACTGCTCTAACAGCTGATGAGAAAAGGTATTTATCAGTTTATCTTTACTAAAATAATTGCATTTCCATGTTGTGTGTACTGTGGGAGACCAGATATAGTGAATGCAGGGTCCTGGGTTTAGCAACACTTGAAACTCGTCTCCACGTATGAGTGCTTTCTTAACACCTTGGCGCCGGCACCTCCCGGCCCTTTAAGGGTTTCAGAAGCCGGGAGGCGGGGCGGGGTTTTAGGGTCATGTGACCGCCGTGATTCGCTATCACGGTGCTCACATGATCGGGAAAGGTCCCGATCGAAAGCGGAGATCGGGACCTTTCCGTGAGTACTGGACATGTGTGCTGGGAGCACGCAGGGCACGCGCTCTCAGCACATGTTTTTCTTAATCGCACACAAATGTGCGGCCGCTTGGCGTTTAGGCCCAGACACCGGGAGGCCGCATATTTGGGTGCGGCCGGCGTGAAGAGGTTAAATATTGTTTGCTGCATCTTTGGCACAACATTACTTCTTCTATAGGGATGAATGGCACCTAGGGATTCCACCTGGGAAATATGAACTTAATAGAAAAAAGGTCATAAAGCCAGTAATTTATCCCAATCTTTATAAACGCACTGTACATGTGTTTTAATGCATGACGCTCCAATCAAAATTCCCTTCCCTGTGGCGATCACATGCATGCAATACACATAAAATGTTAGGTGAGGTGTGTTAAAGAAAATGTAAAACCAACATTTCATATTCCTGATATGTGCCTGCTGTACCATGCACTTGTATGAAAAAGTATCCTGCTCTCTTTGTATTGCTTCCTTTGGGTAAAATACCTGGTGTTCCTATCAGTCCCATTGCTTTCCTATCAAAAACTGACCACACTAGGCACAAGAGCACAGTGTGGTCAGTTATCTAGCTGTTCTGGGAACCCTTTGTGCTCTCCTCTAATGATCAGACTTGTTCTGCCTCCCCCTCCCCCATCCCCCCGCATGGCCATTCACTAGGAAGTTCAGTGCTCTGCTGTTTCTCCTCCCCCAGCTCCTATGCAGCTGAGAACAGAGGGTATGTGATCACTTATAAAAATGGGGGGAAAATGTTCCATTTTTTATCAACACACAAATGTTTTGTCTTTCATTTCTATTTTAAACTGAATGGGTTGTTTTACATATACTTTGAATACATATACTTTAAAAAGTCAGCTTGGTCTTGACTTTAGAATCCATTGTTCTGTACGCCCCTGATAATATATTCTGTATTTCCATCATTGCAGCTATGAGTGCTGTGGTCCTTATAAAGTGAAGTGATCCTGTCATTTACCCTTCTTTTTCTCTGCCTTTGTCCATTCTCAGAATTACTTGTTTTGAATTCACAGAATACATGGACCAACTACGATCATCGAGGTGAATGGACAAGAGCTGCGGCTCTCATTCAGTGAAAGTATCTTATCATTTATCTGCCATTCCTCTTCTCTTGTCCATTCATAGAACACTGTGTATATACATTCTGTGAATTAACAAGAAGATGGGAAAAATGTGGTAAATAACAGGATCATTTCACTGTATGAGGGCCTCAGTTCTCATAGCATCAGCGCTGGAGGTACAGCACTGGTTGTACTATCCAGCAGGGGACAAATGAATGGATTCTACTGTAAACAGAACTAAGCTGAGCATTTAACACATCTTAACAAGAGGTACCCTTTTCCCTTTCTTTTAAATTTGTATACATATCTGTGGATGGCGTTCTGCTTTTCATAGACATTAAAGCTGCATTTGTTTTTCAAGCACAGAAGTGGGAACATGCCACATATGTCCACTCTTCAAAAATAAAAAATCGCTTAGGCTTGGTCATACACATTATAAACTGTGCAATCTGTTCAGAAAGGAATAGATTTAACAATAGCTTTTTAGTGTGAGAGCCTATCTAGATGATGCAGTCAATTTAATATCCATCAAAAAGTATGGCATGTATGACCAGTCTTGGTGCCAACAAGCTCTACTCTTCTCTTGAACCAGACTTTTTTTCAAGTACTACTTTTTACGACACTCTTATGTATACATAACAGAGAATTTCCAGCATGCTGAAACATCTATGCCACCAGCCCAACTGATGTTTTCTTTTTCTTTGTGATAGTAGCCCATGTACTGCCCAATTACTGCAAATGACAATCTCTGGCCTACGTAGAGGTCATAGCAGCTATTTTTTTGTTTTTTAACGGGACAATGAAATCTAGAGAAAAGTATAGTATAACTAGAATCTAGGGAAAAGTATAGTGTAACAGGATTTCTTCTTCACTTTATTGGGAAATAAAACAGGGAATCTGATTATCTGTCTGTTAAGATTAAAAGAAAAAATGAGAGGTAACATACCCACTTTAGAAAGATAAGACCATAGTCAGCGAGACTCCCTCGGTCTACATTCTGGACATATTTTGCAATCCGGTGATAGCTGTTCATAGCATATGTTTTCATTCGCTTTTTTTTTTTGTTTTGTTTTTTTTTCCTGTTGAAGATCTGCTTTTCCCTTTAAGGAGTTATGAAATGTAGTTATACAACTAAATGGGTGGAGGGTACGTACACACTGCTGGAGTACCTGTGTCTTTTTTTTTATGTATATGACTGTACAGTAATGTTACTAAAAATAAGTCCAATGTTCTTTTATGTGATAAGAGCACACATGAAAAAAAAACAGAACATTTTAAATATATATTGCTTTGCTGCGAACATTTTTCCCAAGGGACTAGACCTGATTCTGTGTAGGTAGGAGATCTGTTTAACCTCCTCGGCGGTCTGATTATTTCAGATTTTTGGTGCTGAAAGCGGTACCATTATTCTGCATGGAAATATGTAGTTTTTTTATTGTAGGTCTGTAATATTTAGGAATAACTCACTGAAATCTGTCCGAACAAGAGTCTATTAAACATCCCGGGTATGATAAAATTTGAAACACAAAATCATAAATTATAATTTAATAAATAATCATAAAAAATAATAATATAATAATATTACATTTAATTCAACAATATAATCAAACCAAAAACACTGAAATTTGAAATATAGTTCGCACATTGCTGAGCAAAGTCGCAAAATCGTTTTCAGTGTCTGATGAGGAATTTCCCCACAAATCATTATCACTCAATTCTGCAAGTGGTTCTGATTTACTATCGCTGTTCTCTAGCTGATCTAAACCCGCTTTTGACCTAAAGGGACACTTTTTGGACGCCGTGGACTTTTCTAAGTTTCCAGGCAGAAAGAACATTCAAAATGCAGACAGGGGACAGGACAGAGCACTAGGGACAAAATGTATGTGAAATGGGTTGAAACAGCAATGTTTTACTATGTAAAATCGTTTTGAAAAAAAATGAATTTTTTTTAAATTTTCAAATTTCCCGCCGCCGCCGCCGCCCGTACGTCCCGACGTCACAGGGACCGGAACACAGGAGCCGGATGCCGGCATCTGCCGGAGATGGCCGGGGACGCTGCAGGGGACACACCGCGGGAGCGAAGGACAAGGTAAGCTCTGCAGGGAATCCCTATACAGCGCTGCATGGTAAGCCCGAGTGTAGCTCGGGGTTACCGCTTTTGGTATAGACATTTTAACCCGAGCTACACTCGGGATTACCGCTAGGGAGGTTAACAGAAGCTTGTGGAAACAAGTGACAAATGAACTGGAAAATCAAGCTGGCAGCCAAAGGGTGCAAAAACGCAAAGGAAACGCGTTTAAAATGCGCAGGATATGGCGCAGGAAAAACATCTATATTTTAATGCATACCTTCTAAAAACACATACCTGTGTAATACCTTGAGACCAGTAAACTATGGCATAACCCTTAGAAACAAAACAATATATCTTTCTGTCAGTTCTTAAAACTACTCTGAAATGATCATGATTCTCTATGGTAACACAGTTTTTAGTACGTTCATTTATGGCTTTCAGAGTCAAGAAAGCTGCTAGGAAGTACTCATAAATACACAGTAGACGTTACTAAAATCTGTTATCAGTTTTCTGTCTATCATCCGTTTCCTTGACACTCCAGTTAAATAATGTTAAATAATCTTTTTTTTTTTTTTTTTTATGGAAATCTGAATTGCATGTTCATTTTGAGCATTTTCCTGCTAGTTCCTATAGGAATTTGGCTGGCTGCCTGTTTTATTTTTTTTTCTCTAGAAATGCTTTTGTATTTAGACTAGGCACAGGTTTGGCAATTATATGATGATTTGCACAGACTTTGTAAATATTCACATTTGTCAAACAAGCTTCTTTTTAATATTTAATTGTTCAGAAATATTAAGCTGCAAAATTGATTATTCACAAGTTAAGCAATCATTTACTAAACACTGTACGATTTTCCATTAACAGATCTAATTCTTCGAAGTGAAAATTGCTAAGAGTGTAAAACCAACCTCCTTCATTAAAGGGAACCTGTCATTCTGGAGGCAGACATTTTGAATAATTACCTGCAGTCTAAGCACAGAGCAGTTTGATGAGTTTATTTCTCTATGGCACTTACTGCATTAGTGTGAAGAGATGTAAACAGAAGACTCCAAAACTGCTGATTTTTCAAAGTTGATTACTTAGCAATGGGAGCATGGCTTTAAAAACAAATCAATCTCTGCAATATTTTAATCTGTTGGATAACACTGTACAGACGCATGTGACAGATTCACTTTAAATGACCTCCTTGTTCCTACAAAACACCAATATGAAGCTGCCACTAGTGTTTTAGTGAATTGCTCTATTTATTTACTACTTGATTATACAAACTATAAATAATTGTATTCTATAGTAATATCAGATTTTATGTTCAGAAAACTTTCTTTGTGCAAATGAAAGTTTATTTTTGGAGTTGTATGTATTTGCTGCACTTGCTGTGTATACACCGTATCTCCCATCATCTATCTTTCACTGTCATCTATAAACTGTAACTAACTTTACTGTTTTCCACCGTGGGAACATACGGCTCTTAAAAGAATTGGGTATATTTATGATAAGGACCAAGAAAAAGGCTGAAAGTATTTTGCAGTTTCTTTACTTTCTTGAAACTACAAGAAATCTAATTAAATAACACATTAAAATAAACCTATTGTATAATATTTCTTTTTTGTCTGACTCATATTTACATGGACTTTTCATTTTGTAAATGAATATTAAACAATTAGAATCGGTGTTCATTAATGTTAATATAGGCAGAAAATTCCATTTAAGGCTTCCAATATATAAAAAGTAAGGTATAATAGACGTAATAAAGCCTTAAAGGTGTATGTAGACCAAACAAGTATAGGATCAAAGTCTTATATCAGGCTTGTCCAACCCACGATTATGGGCCACATGTGGCCCAAGATGGCTATAAATGTGGCCCAACACAAAATCGTAAACTTACTTAAAAATGTTGATTTTTTTTTAGTAAAAAATGTTTTGTAAAAATGTGTTTACACTTAGCGAACACAGGCAGACAAATTAAAATTTGAGTGTCTCTTTACTGGATTTTTATAAGTTTTATCCTCCCAAAGAAAAATCTCCCACTCTTCACAATCATACCTTATTCATGTCATCAGTTTTCGGTGATACCTATATTTGTGAGCAACTTTTTTCAAGGATGAAGCACACAAACGCCAAAATTAGAACCAAAATATCTGATGAGCATCTTGAGAATTGATTGAGAAATTCTACTACATCCATCGAATCTGATATTTATGTGTTATTTATCAAAAACAGCGTCTAATATCACACTAGTTTTATGTTGCCCCTTTTTACTATTACAATAAAAATATTTAAAAAAAAAGTTTTATTACTCAAATAGGTACATTATTTATATCAGTGATCATTAACTTGTGTCCTGCCTGACTTTTTCTGCTCATCAGCTATTCTTTTGTTAGTGTATTTTATGTGTGGCCCAAGACAATTCCTCTTCTTCCAAAGAGGCCCAAGAAAGGCAAAAGGTTGGACACCTCTGGCATAGGTAGTCCAAAATAAGAGTAGGATCAAAGTTTTAAAATAAAAAAATAATAAATATGTTAAACTTGAGATTAGAATCCCTTATGTAAGTGACAACATCTGCAGTTATGTATTTATGCTTTTTCCTGGGACTGTATGTTACTTTTGTACTAAGTACATTGAAAGTGCTAAGAAATGGGAGAGAGCTGCAGAGCAGAATGGGACACAATTATTGTTCTCTAGGCAAAAACGTGTGACCTGAATACACAGTCTGCCAGAAAAGTATGAAGAAAATGAAATTTTTTTTTTTTTGCTGATATGTTTTTAAGTTTTTTTTTTCCTGCAGCTCCAACATAATAAAACTCCCCACAATAGTCTCCAAAAAGAATTTAGGTAAATTCAGTCAAATCAGCACAATCCTACCCATCGCTGCCATAGTTTGCCAGTTTATTTATGTTACTGTTACTGTGATGTACCTTTAGTATTTTAAATGTGCAATAAGTTTTGCTCTTTGCATCTGTAACCCAAGAAAAAGACAAATTAACTCCTCTGTTGCCAGAGGGCTAAAGAAACTTGATCTGTTTTGGAATTTTCACAGAGACATATGAAAAACCTTGAAAGTGGGAAAACTAATCAAACTGCCCTATAGATCAGAGATGGATGCTTTTATTTTTCATTCTCACTTAATAATTGGGATGCATAAGTAGAAGTGTGGTGGTGTAGCAAACTTTTTGCTTTGCACCTCATTGTGTGGGCCTGAACGGTAAATAAGTTATTGCATATTTGACATGCGGCACCATCCACTGCGTGTATTTTTCTTGCTGCTCCTAGTCTGTGTGTATTCTGTGACACAACAACCACGCAATGAAAACAAACTACAATTTTAAAACAAGCAGGACTCATATTTTATCAATTCACAAAACCAACTGTGTATCATGTAATAATGGAGAGCAAAAAACAAATACATACTTGCTTCACTCTGATGTCCAATTCTCTACAAATACATGAATCTTTTGTGTACCACAAACAATTAAATATAATCTACCACTAATGAAAAGAGTGCAAGAACAAGCAGCAGTTTACTAATTAGATAAAGCCACATGTTTTGCCTAGGTTTTTAGTGTTCATTTTAAAAAAAGGTAAAATGTAATAGAAAATGCACTACAGACACAGTGCTAAGAGCTTCAGCTCTACGTTCTTTATAGCTTTCTTTAGAAGTGTTTGAAGTTTAAAAAAAGGTACTGATTTTTCACTGCTGATTACTTGGCAATAACAGCATGAATTCAGAAAGTAGAAGTCATTTCTGTGGTATCTCAGTCAGTTCTACAGCACTGTGATCTTGCTGCCACTGTGAAAGATTTGCCTTAAATCAGCACAACACCACGAACCGATATATATCATATAGTGCTAATAGTTATTTGGAGCTTACAAATCTAGTTATACTAATTAATACATACCGTAGTTATATTATTAGGGCTAAAAAAAAAACAAAAAAAAAAAACAAAAACATTGATGAAGCAAATGAAGCAGATTCTAAATGTAATACTGTGGGTTTGAGTTACTAAAACTGGAGAGTGCAAAGTCTGGTGCAGCTGTGCGTGGCAGCCAATCGGCTTCTAACTACAGCTTGTTCTGACGCTTGGACATTAAATCCTGGAAGCTGATTGGTTTCCATACAGAGTTGCACCAGATTTTGCACTCTCCAGTCTTAGTAAATCTCCCCTTTGGCATCCATTCTAATTTATTTGAACCACAAATCTAACCTTTACTTATATGTTTTAGCCTGACCTGACTGGCTGATTTTAGCTGGAATTTTTGTTTGTTTTCTTTAATTAAATCACCCCCCCCCCCCCATTATCAGTAACTTAAAACCAGTATAAATTCTTCCCATACATTGCCTTTTATTCTAAAATATTACAATATAAATATTCATTAATTTCACACGAAATACAAGCACATAATTTAAAGTTTGTGCATAGCCATATTTTTGCACCAGATTTTGCACTCTCCAGTTTTAGTAAATCAACCACTATAAGCCCTGGTTCACATTTAATGCGACTTTGAAATCATGCTACTTCACTTGAAGTAGCGCAATTTCAAAGCTGCAGATCAGTGCTATTTGTATCTCTGATTTCCTTGCGACTTCATTTAACAGAAGATGCAAGCCGCAATTAAATCAGAAAAAAGCAGTGCAGGAACTATTTTTGAAATCCCACTACTTCAAATCGCACAGTGCTATAGAAATACATTAGATGCGACTTAAGGTGAAATTTGTAAATCGCATGTAGTACCTGAAGTTGCACTGGTGTGAACCGGTGCTAACTCCAAGAAAGATGGAAATGCAAATCAGAGTGCAATTTAAATCTAAAATCTGGGATCTAAAAAAAAAAAAAAACTTGTGGTGGAGTTCGCTGCACCGAAAGGGTTGCATGCTTGTTGAGTCTAGGTGAAGAGGAATAATACAGTAATTACCTTATTCTTCAACCACACTGTGTGATTGGTCCCCCAAAGCCTCTTCTCTTTGTGGCTTTGAAAGGGGGTTGTACTCATCATGACATCATCATGTACAATGCAGGGCCAATATTCCTGTATTGTACATGAGGATGTCATGGGTTCGCCCACAATCCGAAGTGTTGGAGAGAAGGGGAAAGTTCAGGAAGCTTGCTGGAGTGAAGAAAATGGCAAAGTATTACAGCTACTTCCTCTAGCCCCAGATTTAACAGGCAGTTAACCCTTGCAGTGCAGAGGGCCCCACTACAAGGGCATTTTTAAAAATCCTATAAATCAAATTTAAGCTAAATAAAGCTAAAAAAAAAAAAAAGGTTGTCTGGAATGTGATGCTCTTCTGATTCCTTATTGTTTCTAATAACCCGGCTACGCTCCTGCAAAGTCTGGACTTCTTTGGAACAGACAGCTGGTTGTCAAAGCCCTCATCTATAAAAATTCATTACCATAAATGAGATGTTCCTATGAAAGATAGTCAACATGCTAAAAAAACAGGCAATGAGCAAAAAAGGCAAGAAGGTTGTAGGTGAAGTCTATTCTCCATTTTAGAAATCTTATTTTTTTTTAACCCTTGCTGCAGTATTAAAGCAATATAATTTATCAGTTGAAACAGGCTTGATTGTAGCCGTATTAGTGCACTTACAACAGAAGAAGAAACAGAAATAAAAGAAAAGATTGTAAGCTCCAAGGAGCAGGGCCCTCCTAACCCTCTTGTATTGAACTGTATTGTTGCTGTATTGTGTCCCGTTATATTGTAAAGCGCTGAGCAAACTGTTGGCGCTATATAAATCCTGTATAACAAGAAGAAGAAGAAGAAGAAAAAGAAGAAGAAAGAAGAAGGGGGTATATTGTGAAAGCTTGGATGATAGTGCGAATAAAAAAGTATCATGGACAGTACTCAATTGTTGCAGTTAAAACACAAATGAAACCCTTGGCTTTTCAGTTGAATGACAAAGAAGTAAAGTCACTTTAATTCCAAACTTTCTGCCATCACAACGTGACACTCTGGTGCGAAAAACTTGCTTTTTTTAACTACAAACAGAGCAGCCCAGAGACTGCACAACTCAAAGGTTCCCATCAAAAAAAGAATCTGTCAGGACAGGAATATAGAGTTGCCATTGATGACTTGTTTTTGGAAGGTACATCCTCCAAGGCTATCACCCTAATGCTGGCTTCACTACTTGGTGAGTCATTGACCTAGAACAAGCATGTGCACACCATGTGTTAAGTCTCATACTGTTACCATGCTCATTCCGGGTCACTGACTCACAAAGTAATAAAAGGAAGGATCCGTTCACAGACCTGGAGCTTGCACCTCCAAAAACAGCTCCCTACCTTTTCAACAGATTCCCATTAACGTTGTATATTCATAAACATTGACATGCGCTTTTGTCTAAGCCAGCATTTCATTGTATCCTAAGAACCAGCTGTATGTGCATCAATATTCTTAATATAGTTGAGTCAGTAAACAAAATGGCTGTTTTCTCTTTGGCTGGCAAATGTCTACTGACCACCGATTTGCCTACAAGTCTTGTGGAAATTTCGACAAACTTAGCTGCAACATGTTACAACATATTGTACAAAACAAGACCTACGCAACAAAAAAAAAAAAAAAAGAAAAGTCATGAAACCTAGTCCTAGAGCTCCTCCTGAGGTAAGGGCTCTGAACTGTGAGGTCAGCTGCTGGACAGGAAACACTAGATTACCGCGATGAAGAACAGACTCTGGAGCTGCTAAAAGTCCTGCACCTCCGCGCCATACGTTGCAACAAAACAAGTTAAACAGGCAACTAACCACTCTAGGTCAGAAAACACCTGAAGGGTATCTGTGTTTTTCAGCGAGCAGACAACAGAAAAGTTAGAACTGGATCTACAACATTCACAAGAAAATGCTAAGTTTAATTTTTTTTTCTTCTAAGTCTACAGCAAACTTTTTTCATGGGTAGGGCTACTGCTGTGGTTATCTTGTTCCTACTCACTTCAAAGCGTCCCTGTTTCTGTACACTATACATTTTCAAACAATTGTAGGATAATGAAATGATAAACTTCCCGATTTCCCCAGACTACAAAAAACTACAATCAGCATTGACCCGTCTAGGATTGTAAAATTAAAATAAATCATATTAACGTTAATATAACAAGAAGACTTATAGGCAAAATGCATTAATCCATGGCAACCAATAAACTCTCATCTTTCATTCTTCTGGACTACGCCAGTTAGGGGCCCATTTAATAAGGTAGTGGAAGGAGCAGTGATGTACTTATACCTGTAATTACAAATCAGATTTTAGATTTTTATTTGCTGAAGGTAAAAAATCGAAAATCTGATTTGTAATTACAGGTAAAAGCACATCACTGCTCTTTCCACTACCTTATTAAATGGACCCCTAACTGGCGTAATCTGAAAAAAAGGGGTGCAAACGTGATTTGTAAAGTACAGTAACCCATAACAACCAATCAGTTTCTGTTTGCTGCACTCATATCAAAAGATTCATTCTGATAGGTTGGTTTGATTAATTGCAATTTGTACACCATTAATATCTTTTTCCTTAATCATATTAAATTCTCTGAAACCTCCACTAGAATGCAAACATATAGCAGTGGATTTGTTATTAATGGAACAATTCATTTAAAGTTACATTGTTACAAACTGCTTTACATAATGTGATGCATTGGGTTAAAATTATGCGTTTAGAAGCATTAGGATGGCTAGCCCATCACTAAGCTATATAGTAAGGCAGCAAAGACATACAAGAAATATATATCGTGCAATGTTGACAAGCTAAAGCCATGGTAAAGCTAACCATCCTATGTACTTATATCATTGACTTGTTGGAAGTCAGATATTCTTAGGCCAAAAAAAAAAATTAAATATAGCAAATTCTTTAAACTGCAAATTTTCAAAATCAGTTGAATTTTCTAATTGATGTTTAAAATATGTTATGCTTATGCTTGGTGGGTCGTTTCTCAAGAAAATAATGATTTCTTGGGAAAATGGGGTATAAATCTTCATTTTGGAGGCAATTAAAGCGCTGATTTCATTTGTGCCCCTGAGCTATTCTTGTAATTTGCTCAAATAGCTTTATGTGCCCAGCACTCCAGAGCTTTAAGAAACTCAATTTCTAGCTAGACTTGTTGGATTGCAATTTTGAACTCAGCAGCCACGACCTATGTTTCACTATGGGTTCCCTAGGATACAAAGCTGTATGTGTGAGTGTGACGTGAACAAGGCCTGATCAATGCTACGCATCACCTCTTTACATATGCCGGGGACAAAAAAGACTTGAACTTATCTCAGGAACAATAATTAAAAACAGACGTCTCAGATCGATTCATATTTATTCATATATTTGTGTAAGTGTTGCAGTGGGCATGCAGAACACAATGACTCGGTTTTCTATTTTTCCGTAAGACATACTTCTTCAAAACTTTTTCAAGTATTTCCACAGCATGGTCGGGAATCGGTATCTTGATAAAACGACCTTGTGATCTATGAGAAGCATCTGATCACACCACAAGTCAAAGTCGATATAAACCAGTTAACTCTATGGTACCTAGACTAGCCTGGAGTACTGGGATTTAAGTTGCTTCAACACAATTTACCTAAAAGGGATGAAAGCGTTGTGTCTGGCTGTGCATTGTGTAGCCAACATGGAATTCCCAGGAGCCTTTCTGATTACACCCTAAATGCTATCTGCAACACATTAATCAGGCCTATTTTTAAACTATGACTGACATGGCACCAGATTTTGTTGAACTAAACTAGTAACATCTCTGAACATTTGTGGCAAATCTGCAATAACATTGTAACAATCTTTCCAGCAAACGTCAATAACTGATCAGCACACATATACAACATTTCAGGCAGCAGCAATTCATGAGTACTTTAAAATAAAAAGTTAAAAACAATGCAAGCAAAGCGATGGTTGTCAATAGAAGATGCACATTTAACTCTTTTAAAGCAAGTTAGGCTCCTACAGTAAACAGAGTACATCTATCTCTTAGATTGTAAGCTCCCAGGATCAGGCCCTCCTAACCCTCTTGTATTGAACTGTATTGTTGCTGAATCATCTCCCGATATATTGTAAAGTACTGAGCAAACTGTTGGCACTATATAAATCCTGTATAATAATAATAATATTAATCTATGTTCTTACATTACCATGCTTGATAATAACAGAAGTCACACAACCGATATCAATGATTCAGGACAGAACTTTGCCTATTAGGTAACCACTTTATCCTCCGATACAAGTTTAGATATAACAACAGCATTATGAAAGCAATTGCCAGAACTCAGTAAGACGCCATATTAACTCATATTTCTTCAATATGCTCCAAACATTTAACATGTTTCTCGTCTTTATCATACTCCCCATTATCACAGCAAATAGTAACCAAGAAACTCAGCCTGTCTATTATTATCGAAAGTAGCCATTAAAATAACAGTCTGGGATCTCTTATCTAGAACTCGATAAAGGATAACCTCAGCACTTCAATGGTGGTAAAACTACAAATCCCATCATGCCTCTGCCTCTAAGCTCCATGCACGCTGGTAAAGTTAGCTGTGTAAAGTCATATTAAAAACCTGAGTTTTTCAGCGTTATTTAGCGTTTTTGCATTAGCGTTTTTGCACGTTTGTGATTTTTAGCGTTTTTTTAACAAAAACAATTTTTTTGTTTTTCTCAAAAAAAGTCCAAAAATGCCAGTTTGCAGAGTTTTTCCACATTTTTCTGTGTTTTTCAGCATTAGAGCATTATTACAGCTAAAAAACCTCTTCTAGAAACCCACTAGATCTGGGTTTTTTACTGCCAAAAAATGCTGATTACAGTCTATGTGTGCATGGACACATAGGATAACATGCTGGGGTGTTTACTGACTGTAGAAAAAAAATGCCAAAAGCCAAAACCAGCAGCTGTAAAAATGTCCAGTGTGCATGAAGACTTAAAGTCATGCCTGTGTTTGTCAGTCTTGCAATGTCTCCGGGGACTTGTCATTTCACAACAGCTGGACTGCCGAGGTCGCCTACCCCTGTTGTAAAACTCAAACAGTACAGCCAATAGATAACACAATGGGGCTCATTCACTAAAGAAGTTGAGGATCCTCAATAAAAATAAATTTATATATTTTATTTCAGGTACTTGTGTGAGTATTCACTGCATTTATCCAATCACTAAAAAACCCCTCCTGATTACTGTATATATCCTCAGATGCTTTTCGTATGACTAGATAAATAAATTCAATATTCACACAATTTTTTTCACTTCTTATTGGTTCACTTACCAAACAGTTACCAGACCACCAAATGTGTGTTTATTTCAGGCAGCCAATCACGTTTGTTGGAAATCCAACATTTTTAAATATCCCACTAACCTGATTGGTTGCTTGAATTCAACATGCATTTGTTAATCTGGGGTATTAAAACAATCTTCAGTTTAACAAAAAGATACATAGTGGGAGATTGACTAAAACTGGTGCAGCTGTGCATGGTAACCAATCAGCTTCTAACTTCAGCTTGTTCTGACGCTTGGACATTAAGGCTACATGTACACTGGGCATTAGCTGTGTAAAGTCGCATTAAAAACGCACGTTTTTCAGCAGTTTTTAGCATTAGCATTTAGCCGCGTTTGCCTTTTTTAGCATTTTTTGCACCAAAAAAAATACTATTTTTGCTCAAATAAATGCCCACAAATGCTGGTTTGACACGTTTTACTGTGTTTTTCAGTGTTAGAACGTTTTACAGCTAAAAAACTCCTCTAGAAACCCACTAGTTCTAGGCGGTTTTTTCCCCTGCCAAAAAATGCTGATTAAAGCCTATGTGTGCATGGACCAATAGGATAACATGCTGGGGAGTTTAATGGCTGTAGCAAAAAATGCCCAAAAACCAAAACCAGCCACTGTAAAAATGTCCAGTGTGCATGAGGACTAAATCCTGGAAGCTGATTGGTTTCTATGCAGAGCTGCACCATATTTTTCACTCTCCAGTCTTAGTAAATCTCCCCTTTGTTGTCCATTCTAAATTATCTGAATAACAGTTCCAAATCTAATCTTTACTTATATGTTTTAGCCTGACCAAACTGGCTGTTTTTAGCTGGGATTGTATTTTTTTCCTTTAATTAAATCACCCCCATTATCGGTATTTTAAAACCAGTATAAACTCTTGTCATTCATTGCCTTATATTCAAAAATACTAAAATATAAATATTCATTGTTTCACACAAAAAACAAGCCATTCTTTTTTACGTATTAAGTAGGGAAGGGTTAGAAGCCATGACAGCTTTTTATTGCTCTCTGTGTTCCCAACTGCAGAAGCATGGACTTTGTGACTTTCATAGAAGGAGATATGAAATCCAAAATGTTACAACTGTCACTAGAACAGAAGAGGAGAGGTACCTTTTCCAGTGCCAACTGTCTAAGAAGGAATAATGAGTTTCCTCTTACTTCCTCTTGTGTCTTCATGACAGGAACAAAACCCAAAAAACTGTGTGTATAACTATATATATATATATATATATATATATATATATATTCCTATGTATAGGATATAGGCTAAAGATTCCTTAAAATCTTTATAAAATGTTCCTAATCAAGGCCTTGTTGCTATATATGTGTGTATATATATATATATATATATATATATATATATATACACTGCGTTAAAGCATATCTCAACCTACAAAAATGTTATATATTGCAGCTTGTGAGTCCTCCACTGTGGTGGTTTCATTAGTTTTCAGTTTTCAGGCTAAGAATATTTTCAAAAAGTACAAAACAAACACTTGTTGATCCTACTAGAAATCAGGCATCCCTATTACCTCCTGTGCACTAGAGTGATATCTAAAACAATGTCACCAGCTTTCCCAGTGATCTGTGAACTACAAAACATCTCCCTCCTTTGAAACAAAGATGAAGGGGGTAGTATATATCAGGAAAGCAACCTAGGATGAGAACATTACTCCTTCCTAGACACAGTGTAATGTGTGAGCATTATCACGGGCAGGAAGTGTATTACTGGCAGGATCACAGATCAAAATTAAAGTAGAAGCCTGTTAAAAGAAAACCAATGCAGTCGCCACATCTTAAGGTGCATCATACATGTTTAGATTGCTTTAGATCAGTGGTCTCCAAATTGCTGCGTGGGGGGGGGGAGGGGGCGGATGAGGTCCTTTGCCTGCCTATAACCAGCCCTTGGGGCACTATTCCTCCCACTGACACCAACAATAAGGCACAATTCCTCCCAATGACACCAACAATGGGGCACTATTCCTCCCACTGACACCAACAATGGGGCACTACTCCTCTCACTGACACCAACAATGGGGCACTACTCCTCTCACTGACACCAACAATGGGGCACTACTCCTCTCACTGACACCAACAATGGGGCACAATTCCTCTCACTAACACCAACAATGAGGCACCATTACTCCCACTGACACCAACAATGCGGTACAATTCCTCCCACTGACAACAACAATGGGGTACAATTCCTGCCACCAACACCAACAAAAAGGCACCAGTACTCCAAATGGCACCAACAATAGGGCACAATTCCTCCCACTGACAGCAACAATGAGGCACTATTACTCCCAATGACACCAATAACGGGGCACAATTCCTCCCACTGACACCAACAATGAGGACATATTACTGCCAGCAACACCAACAATCAGGCACAATTCCTCCCACTGACAACAACAATCAACAATGAGGCACTATTGCTCCCAATGACACCAACAATGGGGCACAATTCCTCCCACTGACACCAACAATGGGTCACAATTTATCCCACTGACACCAATGACAGGGCATTATCCCCCCCCCCCCCCCCATACCAACGATGGAACACTATTCCTCCCACTAATACCTATGATGGAGCACTACTCCTTCTGCTGACACTGGTGCTGTTTACTCCCATTGACACCAGGGCATGTTCTGCTCTGACAGACCATCCCCCCAAGCCTGAAGAACAGAACACTAGCCCTTTGTTTAGAACATTTGGAGACTCCTACTTTAGATCCACCAACAACTATGAAGTACATCACCCTGCCTGATTGTATAAAAATGGATTGGGTAGTCTAGGTAGGTCCCCATATTACATAGTTTTGGTAGATCTAAAGTTAGTTGTTTGGTCAGATTGTAACATATGTGGTGGGCCTACGGGCTGACAAGATGCAATGAGGCTGATCTGATAAGAATGTAGAGTATATAAAGCACTGAGTAAATTGTTGGTTCTACAGGAAAAACAATAATAACAATAATAATAACAATATTAATTTGCTAATAGAATAGAGCATTTTCACTTTGCCTTAGACTAATGACCAGGTAGAAATATACTTTACAGAGAATATCCAATCATGTGTGGGAAAATAAAAGGGGGGGAATTTTTGCTTACACTATTGGATAAAAGAAACCAGCAAAGGGGAGATTTACTAAAAACTGTAGAGTGTAAAATCTGGTACAGCTGTGCATGGTAGCCAATCAATTTGCAGCATCAGCTTGTTCAATAAAACCTGGAAGCTGATTGGTTTGGATGCACCAGATTTGGTAAATCTCCCCCACACTCATTCACTAATCTAAGGGGGATTTCTCTTGTAAAGTGATTTTGTACATTAACCCCAGTATGGCCAGTATTTGTTTTTATATACAATGTAATCCTGATAGAGAGCCATAACCACCCACCCAGCAGGTTAGGATCTGAGTGTGAAATGAGCCCCCCTCCCCTCCCCCTTGTCTCTTTGAGGAGTCCCCTAGGGCCCCCCATACTGTCCTCCGGGGCCGGTCCCCTCAGCTCCCTCCATAGAGTACACAGGCCAGAATGCCATCACTGTCCCGGCCGGACACGGGACCCCCGGTGGGGAGGGAAGGGGCGCTTTGTGTACAATGTACACTGAGCTCTGAATGAGCCCGGCCAAGGCGGCTAATGAAGCGTACAACCCGGCCTTCATGTCGGTCCCTACACACAGCGCCGGGTCCGGAGAACCGCGGACCGCTCCGCATTGCGCCCCGCACCCCGCACTCGGCCGCTCTGCGCTCAGAGCTTCGCTTCTGATTGGCTATCGAGCCCAGCCAGGCTCCAATGACTGTCCGCACCGCACATCAGACACGCTGAGCATTCACCCACATCAATCAGGACACGTTGGCCGGTTGGGGCTTATTCACAGCTGCCAGTTCGAATCCCAAAGCCGGCCTGTTGGAAGCCGCTATTCACCAACACTCATCACATGACCCAAAAGAAATACAAAAGAAACCATAAACGATCGAGATCTGCCGATCGGCTTACCTGGTCTGTGAGGGTGGCCGATCTGGTCATGTCTTCGCTGTCCGACTTGGATCCCCCTTCCCTGTCCTCTATCACCAGGTCTATGGGCATCTTCCCTTTCAAACAGCTAATATACCGATGGCAGAAATTGTCGCAGAGTTCGTGTACCTGCTCCAGCCGACAGAGACACAAACAGAAAAAGAGGCAAAATAAATAAACAGTAAAAGCCGGCAGATGAGATCATAACCACCCCGAGATCGGGACAAGTGACAGCAGCAAACTGGACGGGTCGGGGCCGGCCAGTCCGACAACACCCTGCCACCATCCCCAGGAGACCCCAATAACTTTCCCCCCTTTTTCCTTTTTTTTTCAGCTAAAATAGAGATATCCTGGAAAATTGACACTGACAAGATGATTCACAAGCTACAACAAATTCAACACCCGTGTTAAATTCATCTGCTCCCGGGGCTGTGACCACGAGAGAGCTGACCTGCATGGGTGACATTTAAAGTAAACTATTTAATTTCATCTAGTTATATCATCACAGGGGCCGTGGAGGGGCAGCTCAAGGCTATGGAGGGGGAGGGGAAGGGGGGGGGGGGGCAGAGAAAAAAGAAAACAGCAAATACTTGGCTAGGATGACAGTGATGGGCTCTTTAAGACCTACAGCCTTAAAATGATATTAGAAGGGTTTTAGGGTGCAATCTACATTTATACATCAATGGGCAACCTTATCAACCGAAACCTTAACGTGAAACCAGAATCTCACACACACACATATAGACAAAATATTTGGCTATGCTAACAGCAATGGCCTCTTTAAAAGAGAATTTATTACTACAAGGATGCATCCTAAATATATAACAAATTGTTACTATACAAGGATGAGTATATATATATATACATGGTTCTGCAAGAATGCAGGATAGATAGATAGATAGATAGATAGATAGAGGTATAGATACGTATATACTGGCAAATGTTTGGCTATAGTAACATAGTATAGTGATTGGCTCTTTAGTACAGAAGCCTTAAATCCTCTCTGCAAGGGTGCAGTATATATATATATATATATATAAAGATATAGATATATCTATATACACACACACTGACAAATGTTGGGCTATGCACCCTAGATATAGAAAAAAATATCGTATACAAGGATTATATATATATATATATAAAATCTGGAGAGAGAGATTTGCACATGGTTGGCTATGCTAACAGTGATGAGCTCTTTAAAAGAGAAGAATATATATATATATATATATATATATACACACACACACACATTGCACACATTGACAAATGTTAGGCTGCACATCCTAGCTATAGAAAAAAAAATGGAATTATATACAGGGATTATATATATATAAAACATAATATAAATGTATAGAGAGATACATTTGCACGTTTGGCTATGCTAAGGTGTCCGTTTGTGAACCAGAGGTAATAGATCGCTGCTCAGTTCTCCGGCATTCTCGGAGAACAAAGTTCTCCTGTGAATGCAGTTTATGAAGCAGTTCTCCGAACGAAGGGAGAACGGTTTCCAAACGCTGGATAACGGTCTACAAACTGTGAAAAACGGCTCATTTTACTATAATCTCTCCAGATTATAGTAAAAGACCAGTTTACTAAGCAGAGGTAAATTATCTCTGCTTAGTTTTCGGTCCCTCTGATTCTCCAGCTCTGGGCTGGAGAATCTGGACGGAGAACACAGATCTCCAGAGAAGGGCTGACAGGATCTCCTGAGTGTTATAAACTGTGAATGACCAGAGAATAGCTGAGATCCGTTGAATCGCAGCTATTCTCTGGTTCACAAACGGACACCTAACAGTGATGAGCTCTTTAAAGAGAATTATTATATAATATTATGTATATACATATATATATATACACACACACACACTTTAGCAAATGCTGCTAGGCTATGTATCCTGACTATAGAAAAAAACTATAATTATACATGGATTATATATATATACATATATATACATTGGAAAATGCTTGGCTATGCTAACAGTGTCAATCTCTATAAAAGAGAAGCCTTAAGATGATTCTGCAAGGATACAGTAATGTATATATATATATATATATATATATATATATATATATATATATATATATATATAAACAAGCACATTGACTATGCTAACAGTGATCTCTTTAAGACAGAAGCCTAAATAATTCTGCAAGGATACAATATATAATAAGCACCTAGTCCAATACTCAGCTTTGTTGACAGTGATGGGCTCTTTAAGACGGAAGCCTAAAAACAATAGTATAAGAATGCAGCCTAAAGAAATATATGTGGAGAGCACACTGGCACATCCCCGGCAATGCTGACAGCAATGGGCTCTTTAAGCCTTAAAATGATACTACAAGGATACATCCTAAACCTAACAGCAGAAGTAAATAAGCAAAAGAGAATCTTTGAAAAAAAAAAAAGAAATCTAAAGCATTGGATTCAGGAGCTTTACAGTGCTTTAATATTTAAACCCGAACAGAAACTGAATAAATAAAACGAAAAAAAAAAGTCTCCAAGCTTCGCATACAACTTTTATGGCTGGCATCAAACTGCAATACCCTTTATTGCTCAAATGCAAAACAGCTAGTAAAATCACATTATCATCCTTCTCCCTTCAGCATTCAGGAATAGTCCCAGAGTGGAGAAGCTGATAAAACCAGCTTTGCTTTGTCTCTGGAAAAAAAAAACTCGCAGCAACATCCTGAATCTCACCCCTCCACTTTTTAAGCTTTATTTTATTTTTTATGTCTCGAAAACCCCCATCTAGCGCTCCGAAATGTTTGGCTGCCTTCAAATGCGGATAAATGGCTGGAGACAGCACAGAATGCGCAAAAGCCAGAGGAAGGTATTAAAAGGAACACGAGGCCTGGGCTGTTTGTGATCCTGGTTCTAGTAGCTGAAATCGCAATTAAACTGAGAAGAGCAATGGATTCCGTGATTGGTCTTGACACTAATTACACAGAACCAGAAATAAAGACATTTATGCAAATTCACTATTAGCTGGAGCTTGTTACTCCCATCTCTGCAGCTTGCATTACCTTTTCTAACTCCAGCAGATGAAATCGTAATACTTGGATAGCTTGGATCATCTGGTGGGGAAACAAAAGCATAAATAAAATACTAATAAAAGTGTAGACAACAAAACAAGGCATACTGCAGTACAAATGCCTTGGAAAAAAAAGAAAGATAGAAAGAAAAGAAGCAAGTCTGGATAGTTTATATCATCTGGGGGGGGGGGGGGGAGGGGGGGTAAATAAAGTTCTAATAGAGGTGCAAACAATAGAAGAAGGAATGTTGCAGTAAAATTGAGAAAAGAGAGAAAAGAAAGAAAACTTTAATAGTTTGGATGGGGGGGGCATAAATGAAGTTCTAATAAAAGTGCAAACAATTGAAGAAGAAATGCATCATTAGAAAGAACGAGAGAGAGAGAAAGAAAGAAAGAAAGAAAGAAAGAAAGAAAGAAAGAAAGAAGGAAAGAAAGAAAGAAAGAAAGAAAGAAAGAAAGAAAGAAAGAAAGAAAGAAAGAAAGAAAGAAAAAGAAAGAGAGAAAGAAAGAGAGAGAGCAAGAAAGAAAGCTTGGATAGTTTGGATCACCTGGGGGATGGGGAGCATAAGTAAAGTTCTAGGTGCAAACAATAGAAGAAGGAATGCTGCAGTAAAATTGTGAAAAGAAAGAAAAAGTGAAGGAAAGAGAAAGAGAAAAAAGAAAGAGAGAGAAAGAGAAAAAAGAAAGAGAGAGAAAGAGAAAAAAGAAAGAGAGAGAAAGAGAAAAGAAAGAAAGGAGAGAAAGAAAGAAAGAAAGAAAGAAAGAAAGAAAGAAAGAAAGAAAGAAAGAAAGAAAGAAAGAAAGAAAGAAAGAAAGAAAGAAAGAAAGAAAGAAAGAAAGAAAGAAAGAAAGAAAGAAAGCTTGGATAGTTTGGATCACCTGGAGGGGCATAAATAAAGTTCTAGGTGCAAACAACAGAATAAAGAATGCTGCAGTAAAATTTTGAAAAGAAAGAAAGAGAGAGAAGGAGAAAAAAAAGAAAGAGAAAAAAGAAAGAAAGAAAGAAAGCTTGGATAGTTTGGATCACCTGGGGGGAAGAGCATAAATAAAGTTCTAATAGAGGTGCAAACAATAGAAGAAGAAAAGGTGCTGCACATTTTTTTTTTTTAAAAAGTAAGAGAAAAAAAGAAAGCAAGAAAGAAAGAAAGCAAGAAAGAAAGAATTTTCAGCACACGTTTCCCTAACAATGTATTTGGCTCTGCTAATGTGACTGATACAAAATCAGCAGAACACAATCCAGACTCTTTCAATATCAAGTGAGTTCAAATATAAATCCAGTGCAGCAAATGGTGTAGGATTTCTGGCTATCTTTTTTATGCCTTTCCATTGAAATCCCCAAATAGTGGGGGGCTTTTGATGTGTTTTCAATCTGTTTGTCTACAACTCTTGGGGGGGATGTGATAGCAGAGAGAGAAACACTAAAGGATTTGACAACCCTAAATAAACCAAGAAGCTGATTACTACAGTCACTTAGTGGGTGTCATAAAAAAAGGCCATCTCATTTACTAAGAAGCGCAGAGCTCCCTTCTGATCACTGTGTAATTTACTTAGACCAAATTGTTACACTGTATTACTTGTAATTAAGAGCTCTGTGCCAACTAAACAAGCAAGTAACACGACATAGAAGAAGAAAAAAAAAAAGGATTTTGTCACTTCTTACCAAATTGTCCAATTCCGGGTTTGAGGAAAACAGGGGTTTTTCTGCACGAATCTGAAGCCACATAAAGGGGAAGGGGTGGGGGGTAAAAAAAAAAGAGTTTGAGTCCCACTGAACAAAACAGCAGCAGATCTAAGCAGCACCAGGCTGGTGTATGAGAAGTATATAATACTAGTGTGTCTAATAGACTGACATTCCATCTGTCAGGGTGTCTATTTTCCCCTCCGATTAGGTAGGACATTAATAATAATCCCAGATCATCTACAAAGCGTTGCTCAATAACTGTGGAGGGGATCAATAAGGCATCCTGGGTTCTGACGGGTCAGGACAAAGTTTATGTGTGTGTGATCTTTATTATAATGGTGTGTGTGCTTGCTTGGTGGTAGTGTAGCTTGCATCTTGCATTGTTTGGCTGACCTGTTTGGCGAACACTGCAATGTCTTCATTGAAAGACTCAGAGGAGCACACATCACCGCCTGCTACTCCAGGTTCTCGGGGGGTACAAGTAGCTAGTTCACATTTTTCAAAAATCAGTGCTAACAGAGGGAACAGGGGGTGTCTGCAAGAGAAGCACAGCAATCAACAAAAATAACACACATTAAAAAAAATAAATAAATAAAACAAGGACTAGCTGTACAACAAGCTAAAGGGCTGTCTGTGAAAAAAAAAAAGAAAAAGAAAAAAAAAAAGCCACATGATCAAGAGGACAGATGCCCCCTGCCCCTCCCAGCTCAATGCTGCTCTCACCAGGGCAAAACACCAGAGGCCCTGGGCAAAGACAATCAGCACACACAAGACACAGACCAGCCTAGCACTCCAATGCAATTAGCCTTCGCTCTCTTTCACTATTCAAGGCATAAATAAACCATAGTAGAAAAAAAGACTGGGAGATCTCAGGCTCAAATGCACGGATGGGGATTTTAAATGATACGATAAAGCAGCTAAATCTACTCCTTAAAATATATATATAGAGAGAAACAGCCTAATGATTTTAGAATCCTTCCAGTAATCAGTAGGTAGGCAATCAGTTAATAAATCTTTACCTAAAGGGCAGACGAGAATTTGGATTGCAATATTACATTCTTCAAAAAAAAAAAAGTTAAACTACTGAATTTTATGTCACCTCATTTAGCACACGCCATAATGCCTTTTTCTATGAAAACGGAGCTAAGTCTTTTAATATTTTAATGCGGCTAAATCAGGTACTCTGAGAAGGAGGACAGGGAATTCCATTAACCTTCTAACTCAATTAAAAGTGTTTAAAGTAATTTATTCCATTTCCTGCGTAAACTGCAGGCTGCCTCTATGGAGCTAAGGGGTGGGAGAGGAGAGGGTTTTGGGCAAGTGGGGGGCTGAGATGGGCTAGCATTGCCCTGCAAACTATGCGTTTAAATAAACTCCATGGCTACAAAAGATTAGGAGTCGTAAGCGACAAATTAGGGAGATTACACGTGTTTTCACATTAACCAGAGCGTGTTGTTTTAATTTATTTAAGCCCTTTCAAGACATCTATAGCAAAAAAAATAGAGCTACTCTAGCACAACAATGCCGTGTCTATTTAGGAGACAAGAACGATTTAAAAAATACAAAAAAATTAAATGAGCAAAGCCCTTGTCATAGGCAGGCATGCATGTGAACATATATAGGCTCTTCAAACACTTACACGTTATGTAGCTTGTGTGCTTGCATGAGGAAAGCTATTTTTATTATTTTCATTTAATGTGTCATATATGTGTATACATATATTTTTTAAATTGTATTTATGATATATATTATACATTTTATTTCTGTATAATATATATTTTTCTCATTTATGTAATATATATATACAATTTAACATATACGTGTATACTTTTTTATCTTAGTTTTTATTTATGATGTGTATATATATAATCATATATATATTATTTCCATTTGTGTATAATATATGTGTATACATATTTTATTTTCATTTATGTAATGTATATTTAATTTTTAAAAATTGTCAGTTATGTGTAATATATGTGTATACATATATTTTTTATTTTATTTTTTAATTTTGTAATTTTCTTTATTATTTTCATTTATGCATGATATATATGTATACTTTTTTTAATTTATGTATATATATATATATATATATATATATATATATAAAATTTTCTTTTATGTATACTGTATGTGTATACATATATATTATTTATTTTATTTTTTAATTTTGTAATTTATTTTTATTATTTTCATTTATTCATAATATATATGTGTACATATTATTTGTGTGTGTGTATATATATACATATATATATATATATATATATATATATATATACACACACAATTTTTAATATATATATATATATATATTTAATTTCATAATCTATCTTTTATTCTTTCTATATATATACTATTACATACACACAGCACACATACAACACGCCTATATTGCAGAATGCATCCATAAATACACTTTTCTTGGCAATATAGCCCCATATTCAGTACTGCCAAATGGTTAACTACCCCCATCATTATAGCTAATTCTGTTAAAAATAATAATTAAGGTTCATTATTATTTTTATACTTATTTTAACGTTTATCTTCTACCTAGACTAAAAAAAACCGAATAGTAATAATTGTGGAGACATCTAACAAAATAGACATGCACGCAGTCAGTTTGTGATATTTAATTTGCACTTCCATTGAACTCCTTGTAAATGAACTCCTAAGTTGCCATCAGAGCAATGATCGTGAGATCCAGGTCTGATGGTTGGCAGTACAGACAGTAGAAGTTTGGTGAAGTTTGCAGCAGTGTGGTTGCAGAATGTGATGCCAGCAGTACCTACCCATAAATGGAATCTTTATCTCTCTTCAGAGCGTCATTGACTGAAGAGCCCATGCTGGGGGGCATAGCGTTGGTGTGGGCCGTGTGCGGGTATTGGTGGGAGTGCAGAGGTGGACCGTGGTTCAGATGGTGAACGGGCTGCATGGATCGAGCAGCATGGGGATCCCCATACATGGAACTAGGTATCCCTACTCCATCCATCCCACCGTAATGGGGCAAGTCGTCGTACTGTATGGTAGACAGAAAAAACACGATCAGCAAGCCAGGAGACAACTGAGGAGCAAGGCAGGGCAAATGGCGAGGCCTCCAGCTGACTTCATCCCCTCCAAGGAGCGGCTTCCATTATGGTGGCTCTCAGGATCTTTTCACTTTCTCCAGCCCCGTCTTGGAGGATTAGCATTTGATTTCATTAGAGATCCCCCTAGACTGTTCACAGGGAAGACCAATGAAAATCACAACAACTGACACTGTCTCATGGCTAACAGTTGGCAAAGCTGGAGATGAAGCTTACAAGGGGCTTGACCATTCAACACTCCTGTGCCAAAATGTTCCCACTGGGCCAACTGGGCCAAGGGTAGAACTAAAGTGACCAGGAGGAGTGTGAGCATGGAGAGAAAGTGGGCACACTGCAAACCCTAGCACATGGGATGGATCCAGAAATCTCTGGATGTACATGTACCCCATAGGGAGAGGTCTGTAGACATCACATGTACCCCTTACAATTGTATACATGTACGCCTGTGTGTGTAGCCAAACTATACAGAACTTAGCCAATGTGATTAAAAAAAATCTCTGGATGTACATGTACCCCACACAATTGCATACATGTACGCCTGGGTGTGTGTGTGTAGCCAAACTATACAGAACTTAGCCAATGTGATTAAAAAAAATGTCTGGATATACATGTACCCCACATGTATATCCATGCAATTTTACACATTGTCATTTATTCCTATGTGTGCAACTAAAATATACAAACCAAAGCATAACCAATGTGATTAAAATATGTCTCTGCATATGGAGAAGTCTGAATACATCACACCCATGTACCCCATACAGTTGTATACATTTATACGTGTCTGTAACTAAATTGTATAAACTACAAAACGTAGCAAATGTGGTTAAAAGTGTTACTATGTATATATATACCCCATTGGGAGAGGTTGGTGTACATCACATGTACACCATACAATTTTATACATTTTATATGTGTGTGTGTGTTTGTAACTAAACTATACAAACTACAAAACTTAGCCAATGTGATTAGAAAATGTTAGTATGCATATGCACCCTATAGAGATAGGTTATATATATATATTGCATGTACCCACAATTTTACACAGATATACCTACATTAGTGTATGTGTGAGTGGGCATGGAACTTAACTACACAAACTGCAAAACCTACCAAATGTGATTAAACATTGTTTGTATGCATGTGTGCCCTATAAATAGTTGTGTACACAATGCATGTACTCCATGCACACATATACCTATATTTGTGTATAAGTGTGTATTGTATGTGTTCCTCTCTATACAATTATTTATATATATATATATATATATATATATATATATATATATACACACTAGTATACAAACATACAGAACATGTGTAAGAGTGTATAAATAAAAAATAAATTAATGATGGAAAACACATGCATACATTGTATTTGTGAATATATATATATATATATATATATATATGTATATATATATATACACACATAAATAAATATTTGTATACAAGAGAGAGGAGTGAGAAACTGAATAAGTGGTTGTTCTTGTATATATGTGTTTGTATAAATATATAGGTTCTCTAAAAAAAATAGATAAAAAATATATATATATATTTATTTTTTTAGAGATAGATAGATAGATAGATAGATAGATAATGTAACACAAACACTATCTGTGCCCACACAACTTCTACACGTGTGTGTACATGACAGTCTAAACTTTTGAACGTTCCTGCTCTTAGCTCAATCATTATAAAGCATTGCCACTTTAAATTTATTCAATAAATATTTTTATTATAATGATGATATGATAAGTTGGGCACCCTGACACATCCTGTGTACACTACAGTTGTCATTCCTTGTGATCATTCATATACATTAGTAATGACAAATATACAGCGTTCCAATGGGGAGAAATGAGTGATCAGTGGATGTGGATATTAGTAAATAGTAATGTATGGCGGTGACACCTGGCTGGAAATGAAGTGTCAGCGAGACCCCAGCTTTCTGTTCCAGACAGCCCAGTGGTTGAGCTCCCCCATTATGCAAAGTTTAATGGCTTTTAATCAATGGAACGCTCCTGATAATATGCACATATTAACAATAAATGGCAGTAATTAAGATTACTTGTCTAGGTGGAATAGAGCTTCTTTGAAATGACAGATCGGAGAGAGATTAGATCTGACTTCCCATTAACACTCAGGATGGATCCACAAACACATAGACAAGTCGGATTGTTTGCTGGCTGCTCGCTGTCAACAGTAAACACTTTAACAATGCTGTTTGGACAACACATACATTTCAGTGTGTATATGGAGAGCTCTGGGCTTCCAGGGATAAGTCAGCATTGGAAATGTGTCTCCCAACTTGTCGACTGGGAAAAAGTTCCTGATGTTTAGGAACTGTATATAGGAGGAATGTGTATGCAATGTGTGATAGATCCTGTAATACACAGATATATATATACATATATATATATATATATATATATATATATATATGGACTGTGTACACATGCAATGTATGATAGACCCTGAAAAGTATATAGGAGGACTGTGTATACCTGCTATATATATATATATATATATATATATACATATACATATACTGTGTGTGCATGCAATAGAGAGTCCCTGCAAAGTGTGTTTTGGTGTGTATATATATAGATATATATATATATATATATATAAACTTTATTGGCCAATTGGCCAAGTATGTACAAGTGATTTATCTTTAAACTGTGTGTGTATATATATATATAAAAGTACATCTACCCTTCCCTAGTTCTATACTCCCATGCATTAAACATGAACTGCCATATGACCCTTAAGCACTTTTGTTACCCAAAGACATATAGCAGCCTACTGTATCCATATCTTGTTATGTTGTATGTTTGAACTGAACCTCAAAATAAATATATGCTTGCAAAAAAAACACAAAAACAAAGAAAATGTGTGTGTGTGGTTTATATATCTATCTATCACAATCAGCTTTATTGGCCA
The DNA here is from genome assembly GCF_062004578.1 of Staurois parvus. NCBI lineage: Eukaryota > Metazoa > Chordata > Amphibia > Anura > Ranidae > Staurois > Staurois parvus. The sequence goes on from NW_028318694.1 coordinate 1,303,454, forward strand.
AGTATATACAGACATAAAGGGTAAAAATAGCTCACAGTGTGTGTGTGTATATATATTATATATATATATATGCTTTATTGGTTAAGTATGTACAGTCATACAAGTGATCTGTTTTCAGTTTAAAATATATGAGTGTATATATGTATGCAATATGTATATAATGGCCTATATGCTCCTGTAAAATGGAAAAAAAAAGAAAAGTGAAGAGATCTTCCATGGCAATGTTGTTGAGCCTCTACCCCCCAGCCACGTTTCAATCACACAGATGAAAAGTTGGAGAAATGTTTCAGGCACAGCACCTACCCTTTGAGCCATCGGCCTTCCTAACTCCTTCCTACTTCACTTTGAAATATATCCTATTTAAGGCCAGTGTGGATGAGAATCAATGACGCCACTCCAGGGAAAAAAAAAAAGAAAAAAAGTAAAAAAAAAAAAAAAAAAAAAAGAAAAAGTCGAAATTAAATCCCTCTTTAAAGTTTCCAGTGTCTTGAGAATTTCAACCAAATCTTCAGCTTCTTGGAGCTCCTTGAAAGAGCCAAATAATTCAGCATGGAACTCTTTCCAAAGACCCAGGGTGGTGGTGGTGGAAGAATTTTTTTTTTTACCCCCCCCTTTTCCTTTTTTTTTTTTAAATGAGTTTTTAAAAGTCGCCCTGGAAGGCAGCGAGCAGCGAAAGTCTCATGGCTCTGTGCCACTTCAGCTGTCAATCATAGGCGAAGCTTGTCAGAAGGTACTGAATGAATGATGATGATCCGGCGGGCGAGGTGCTCCGGTCAGAAGCCCTGAAAATAGTGTCCAGATGCAGAATGCAGAAGGCTGAGCGGCGGCGGCGGCAGGAGGAGCAGCTCCTTCTCCTTCTCCCTTCAGCGTGCTCCTGTGTTTTCTCCTCTAGCTCTCTCTCTCTCCCTCTGTGTGGATGTGGAGATGGAGAGAGGGGGAGAGAGAGAAAACGTCTGAGTTCGCCTTAAAGAAGCCCCGATCGATGCTGCTCGCTCCCAGCCCCGCCGCGCGTGTGATGTGTGAGCTGCACAGGCGGAGAGCTGGGTTTGGACCAGAATGCTGGAACCCGGAAGTAGTGGTGGCCATAACAGGTCGCGTCTTACACAATGCAATGGGCTGCATCGACTGGCTCATGTGGAGAGGGAGGGGAGGGGGGGAGGAGGGGGAGGACATCCCAGACAGGAGAAGCATACATTACTCCAACTAAAAATAAAAAATAAAAGAGCAGCTCTCCCCTCCTGCAGCAGGTTATGGCTTCTCCCTGTCTGCAGATCACTTTAAACCCTTCATTTCTACTTTATTACAACTTGGTACAATGCCCTCCCCCCCTTCCTCCCCTCCCCCTCTTCCCTGGCCCGTCACTGTGGACACCACACTCTATGGACTGGCACTCTGTCATTCATTCCAGGCGGCACTGAGGAGGATGAAGTACAGAGAAGTTCATTCAGCCGCTGCGCAGAGAACCCCCCTCCTCCTGGCGCACAGTGAGCTAGCCCAAATCTCAGTAGGCAGCAGTAGAGAAGCTCCCGACCAATGGGCGGCCGGCGTGGCGGAGGCGGCTTTGCATTGGTCGGAGGGAGAATCAATTATCAAATAATCGATCAGCGGGGCGCGCTGGGGGCTCTGCGGGGAGTTGGCGAGACTTCAGCGGGGGAGAGTTTTCTTCCTCCTCTGGAAGCCCAGCATCCCCATCAGCGGCGGGAGGAGGATGTGTCCGCGCAGTGCTAGTGCCATCGTCCCCGCTCATCCCCGCTACACATGCCGGTCATCATCCCAACTACACACCCCGGGCATGCCGGTCATCGTCCCCGCTCATCCCCGCTACACATGCGGGTCATCATCCCAGCTACACACCCCGGGCATGCCGGTCATCGTCCCCGCTACACACCCGGACATGCCGGTCATCGTCCCCGCTACACACCCGGACATGCCGGTCATCGTCCCCGCTACACAGCCCGGTATTCTTCCCGCTACACAGCCCGGCCATGCCGGTCATCAACCCCCCTACACAGCCCGGACATGCCGGTCATTGTCCCTCCTACACAGCCCGGACAAGCCGGTCATCGTCCCCCTTACACAGCCCGTATATGCCGGTCATCATCCCCGCTACACAGCCCGGTATTCTTCCCGCTACACACCCCGGACATGCCGGTCATCATCCCCCCTACACACCTTTGACATGCCGGACATCATCCCCCCTACACACCCCGGACATGCCGGTCATTGTACCCGCTACACAGCCCGGCCATGCCTGTCATCATCCCCCCCTACACACCCCGGACATGCCGGTCATCATCCCCCCTACACACCCCGGACATGCCGGTCATCATCCCCCCTACACGGCCCGGACATGCCGGTCATCATCCCCCCTACAGGGCCCGGACATGCCAGTCATCGTCCCCCCAACAATCAGGGGGTTCACCTTCCCACCCTGTCATCTGTATGCCTGGGACTTCTCATGGGGTTTGGATCAGAACCATAGAACCCCCCGGCCTGCCTTACCCGTGTCCCGGGGAGCCCGCACTTCCCACCCCCCAGGAAGGAGCTGTCATCAACAGGGGAGGCAGCAACCTTGCCAGCAGGGAAGGGGTTACATTGAAAGTCACTTTTCTCCTTTGTTTTCGTTTTGGATGAAGTGTAGATGGGTCAGATCCCATTTTATTGGAATTGTTGTCACCACAACAGGAACAAGGTGTTTATCATCCAATGGGGGTCACTTGTTCCATTGACAGCTGCAGAGATCTCTCCTTCCCTGCTTTCTCAATGGGGTCGATAGGCTGCTCACTGTGCAAGGGAAGTTTCCCTGAGATTAGTGAATGAGGTGACTTCTGCTGACTTCCAATCATGTGCAAGAAAAAAGACTGGGGGGATTTACTAAGGGCTAGTTCACACTAGATGCAGTCCAGTGCGTTTTTTTTCTGCCTCAAAAATGCATGCACAGTGTTTTCCATGTATTCCAATGGCCCTAGTTCACACCAGTGCAGTTTCCCAAACAGAAAAAAAGGAAGAACATGCTGCATTTTTTCTGCACAGAACCATATTGGAACATAGCAAACTGCATCAAACCTGCACCGAAACGGAGTGTGGTGTGAACTGTAAGCAAAAACGTATTTGGAATGAATCCGGAGTGCGTTTTTGTAGTGTGAACTGGCCCTAAAACTGGCGCTCTCAGAATCTGGTGCAGTTGTGGCAGCCAATCAGCTTGTAAGGCTTCCCATACATTTACAGTATATAGGTTTACCAAAACCGTATAAGTCTAGGTTCACACCTATGCGTTTTCCGTTGCGTTTTGCAGAAGCGCACAGCAGTCCATTTAACATGATTTCCTGAGATACGTTCACATTTCCAAGTTTTCACCCGGTGCATTTTTTGGAAAGGGTCAGGGACTTCTTTAAATGCAAAACATTGAGTTTTTGGTTCTATAGACTTCAATGGAGACTCTGCAGAAATGCATGTAGTGTGTTTTTGATGCGTTTTATTCTGCCCAGCAACAAGCTGAAAAAAAAAGCAAAACGCAAAAAAAATGTGTCAAACACGCAAACTGCATAGGTGTAAACCTAACCTAAAGCTAGCTTCACACCTATGCAGTTTGCGTTTGGTCAGTTTCTGCAGTGCTTTTTGTGGAGCGTTTTTTGATGCATTTTGCAGGGCAGGGGGTTCCAACTTGTTGCTGGGCAGATAAAACTGCAAAACGCATCAAAAATGCATACAAAATGCACTACTTGTTTTTTCATCTTCTCTATTGAGGTCTATAGGACCAAAAATGCAACGTTTTGTGTTTAAAAAAGTCCCTGACTCTTTCAAAAAAACGCACCGGGTGAAAACGTGGAGATGTGAACCTGTCCCATAGGAAATCATGTTAAATGGACTACTGTGCGTTTCTGCAAAACGCAATGGAAAACGCATAGGTGTGAACCTAGGATAATAGGAGGTCAACTTGAATACCTTCAATTTGTATGCCATCAGGCAGGCCCTTACACTACATAGTTGAAGGTAAATCTAAAGGAAATTGATTTAGAAAATTGCATAATGTATGGCCAGCTTGTTCAATTAGGCTTTGACAACAAATCCTGGAAGCTGGTTGGTTTCTATGCAGAGCTGCAGCAGATTTTTCACTCTCTTGTTTCAGTAAATTAACTCCCATACTAAAACTGGAGAGAGCAAAATCTGGTGCAGCTGTACATGGTAGCCAATCAGATGTTACCTTCAGCTTGTTCAATTAGGCTTTAGCAATAAAAGCTGGAATCTGATTGGTTTCTATGCAGAGCTGCACCAGATTTTGCACTCTCCAGTTTTAGTAAATAACCCCCATTGCGTGTTTTTTTATTTTCTTTGCAAAGTGAAAATTCACCAAATTCATGAAGATAAGGGAAATTTCCACTGCAAAGTGAACAGCCTGTTTTCCTTTACTAAATCCACCCCTATAGGTATAGAAGTGACACTGGTCCTAAAGAGGACACAGGGCACAACCCTTCCCTACTCTATAACAAAGTTCTGGCTTTAGATAGATTTTAAAGGGGTTTGTTAATAAAGGTTTTCACCCAAGATTCACACATTTTCAAATTAAATAGTATGTGAAAACGATGTGAAAGTTGTGCAACTCTTGGGTGAAAACAATGATGAAGTTAGATGTCTTGTAGGAAAGATTGTGACTTTCCCTTAGTGTGTGAAGTAGTTATGTTTTTAATTCTCTTTCTCCTAAAGATGTTGTCACTAGAACAGGAACAAGGGTGAAATCTTCCAATGGGGTCACTTGTTCCAGTGACAAGTGGAAGAGATTTCATCTCAGTACCTGTTGTGTCTATGAGTGATGTGACAGTAATTGTCCCCAATAGGAGGGGGGGGGGGGATTCGTTTTTTTTAAACCTTTCTACTCTGTTAGAAAGTCTGAGCTTTAGATAGACTTTAAAATGTCCATTAATAAATGTTTTCACTATGGTGTCCTTTTATGACACAAAGAATAGCTGCGATTCAACAGATCTCAGCTATTCTCTGGTCATTCACAGTTTATAACACTTAGGAGATCCTGTCAGCCCTTCTCTGGAGATCTGTGTTCTCCGTCCAGATTCTCCAGCCCAGAGCTGGAGAGTCAGAGGGACCAAAAACTAAGCAGAGATAATTTACCTCTGCTTAGTAAACTGGTCTTTTACTATAATCTGGAGAGATTATAGTAAAATGAGCCGTTTTTCAGAGTTTGTAGACCGTTATCCAGCGTTTGGAAGCCGTTCTCCCTTCGTTCGGAGAACTGCTTCATAAACTGCATTCACAGGAGAACTTTGTTCTCCGAGAATGCCGGAGAACTGAGCAGCGATCTATTACCTCTGGTTCACAAACGGACACCTATGTACACATTTTCTAATCTTAGGGGAGAAATGTGTAAATCGTGAATCTTGGATGAATAAATGAAATTCTAAGGAGGATATTTACTAAAACTGGAGCACTCAGAATCTGGTACAGCTGTGCATGGTAGCCAATCAGCTTCTCACTTCAGCTTGTTCTGTTAGGCTTTGACAATACAACCCAAAAGCTGATTGGTTTCTAAGCAGAGCTGCACCAGTTTTTGCACTCTTAATTTGTAGTAAATACCTTCCTAGGGGGCTTAGATGACTAGGTAGAGCAGACCCTGATTTACCCTCAGTATATGAAGTAGGAAGTTAGGTTTTTGCTCTATATCCGAAATTGTTGTCACTAAAATGGGGTAGGAGGGAAATCTCCCTATGGTGTCACTTGTTCTTTTGACAACTGGGGAGATTTCCTCTCGATCCCTGTTGTGCATATGGGTGTAGAAGTGAATTTAGTTGTCCCCAATTGGACCCAGAACTACAAATGACATAGGGGTTAACCCTTTCTACTTTCAATCCCTGTTGTGCATATGGGTGTAGAAGTGGCTTTAATTGTCCCCAATGGGACACAGAACTTCTAATGACATAGGGGTTAACCCTTTCTACTTTCAATCCCTGTGCATATGGGTGTAGAAGTGACTTTAATGGTCCCTAATTGGACCCAGAACTTCAAATGACATAGGGGTTAACCCTTTCTACTGTCAATCCTTGTGCATATGGGTGCAGAAGTGACTTTAATTGTCCCCAATAGGACCCAGAACTACAAATGAAATGGGGGTTAGCCCTTTCTACTTTCAACCCCTGTGCATATTGGTGTAGAAGTGACTTTAATGGTCCCCAATAGGACACAGAAATTCAAATGACATAGGAGTTAACCCTTTCTACTCTCAATCCTTGTGCATATGGGTGTAGAAGAGACTTGAATTTTCATTAATAGGACACAGGACTAACAATGACATATGGATTAACTTTTTCTACTCTATAGAAAAAAAGTTTTTGCTTCAGATATACATTCAGGGGTCTATTTATGCACATATTTTATAATTAAACTGTATGTGAAAAATAATTGAATCTTGGGTGAATAAACAATACTGATGGTCTTAGATGACCAGGTAGAGAAGGCTGTGAATTCCCCTAAGTATATAGAGTAGGCAGTAGATCACAATGGAGAATTCTGTCACCTTTCACAGGGGCCCCCATGGATCAGTCCCTATGACCATGTCAAAGGCGAATATCAGCCCTTCTCCTAGAAGTGGTCAGGCGATCTGTGGCATCTGGCTGATGCAAATATCAACAGGCGGCCCATTCAGGGTAAACTCAGTGTATATAGCTAACAATGGGACTTAAGAGGTCATGACATTGTCGAACTATAGGCAGCCTGCTGTACACGGAGGGGCACTTGTAGGATTTGTAGGAAGACCAAACTATCCAGAGACAGAGGTGGGATGGAGCCTTGGAGCGGTCAGCGATGGGCAGAACAGTAGCGAACGGTATTTGTCCAAAGCTAATGCAGGATAAAGAGTTTTACAACTGGCAAACAGTTTAGTCTCAGGCTTAGCTAGACTCGCAGTCCTGACACTCTGCTCTAATATATGGACCATAAAAGCAGCTAACTAGGCAGCCATTCATCATTTGCTAAGCGTGACAAGTAAAGAAAACCACAAACTACACAAAATCAAAAAAAGGAAGAAAAAAAAGAAAAACTTTGAAAAGTTTTCAAACATTGCATGCGTTTTCCCTTCTTGTTAACTTTCTTTTCTTTCTTTCTTTCTTTCTTTCTTTCTTTCTTTCTTTCTTTCTTTCTTTCTTTCTTTCTTTCTTTCTTTCTTTCTTTTTCTTTCTTTCTCGCTTTCTCTTTCTTTCTTTCTTTCTTTCTTTCTCAAAGGTGGTTATGACAAATAAAACAAAAATACAAATTATTAAAAAAAAAATAATTATGTAAAAGAGAAAAAACAAACCAGCAAATAATTGTTACAGCTTCCCCATCATCAGACGTATATAAAGTGATCAGAAGCAGCATCTAGATAAAGCCAACGTGCCCACAGTCTATCAGTGATCCTGAATATGACTCCAACTGCCATTAGTGAGTTGGGAAGTACTTATCTCAATATCCTCGATGAGAAAGTCCAAGAAAAAGGAAGGTAAGTGGAAAGGGGAAGAAAACAAAAGAAGATAGTGAAAATAAAAGCAGATACGTGAGTGTAATTGACAGATAAAGCAGGAATGTGTGTGATAAGGAGAGCTGGGAGGGCACTCAGGGCTCCATTGGACACCAGGAGGAAGTGGACTTTTTGTTGTGTGTTTTGTGTGTGTTGAGACACTGCGACAGATCAGCGGCAGACTGGGAGAAGGAATGAGGAGCCCTGGTGGACTGTGCTGGCCTGGACTCTGCTGGGGGATTGTTTACCGGATTCTGCTGCAGGAAACAAAAGGCGCCTGGTCCGGTTCACGAGTCAGCTAGAGGTCAGCAGAGCGCCGCACAGCGAAGGGTTAACCCGAGGAACGCCGACTCAGCACTCTGCCAATCCAATAAATAATACATCAATAATGGATTAATCGTCTGCTGTGTAATATCAAACCAACTATTCCTTACATGAAGCTTTATTATACATAGCTACATAGAAATACCATATATATATATAATGTACACTTCATTACACATACTACTTAGAAAGTATAATCCAGGGGTACACGTATTATGTATGCATGTGTTATACGTATCTACATTAATAAATAAATATGAGGTTAGATTTCACTCTAAACATTGTATTTACACACATTTCTATATCTATCAATTTTTTATATATATACAATTATAAAAGATAAATGTATACTAGCAGGCACAGACAGACTAATATGTATATTTGCATATCTATAGATTCGTACAAACACATGCACAGACCTATATGTTTACACACATAAAATCTATCTATCTATCTATCTATCTATCTATCTATCTATCTATCTATCTATCTATCTCTTTCCCTTTTCTACCCCCCCCCTTTCTCTTTTTCTTTCTCTTCCCCTCTCTTTGTTTAACAACATTGTCTTTCAGAAGACTCCCCTGTATATTTTTTATATTTGTGATTTCCTCCCTCCATGTATTCATGCATTTCTCTCTTCTCTCCCTCTCTTTCTTTCTTTCTTTCTTTCTTTCTTTCTTTCTTTCTTTCTTTCTTTCTTTCTTTCTTTCTGTCTTTCTTTCTCTACCCCCCCCCCTTTCTCACTAGGGACATTAAGGTTTTACCAAATTTACGATATAGTCTATCAGAAAAGTTCCCTATATATTTTTCTTTCCTTCTCTATTCATCCATCCATCCATCCATTTCTCCACTCTCTCCCTCTCTCTCTCTCTCTCTCTCTCTCTCTCTCTCTCTCTCTCTCTCTCCCTCTCTCCCTCTCTTTCTCACTAGGGACCCTAAACGTTTTTCAGTATTTACAATATAGTCTATCAGAAGAGTTCCCTATATATATTTATTTTTTTTCTTATTTTGTTCCTTCTCCATTTATTCATCCATTTCTATCTCTCTCTCTCGCTCGTTCTCACTCTCTTTCTCACTAGAGACCCTAAAGGTTTTTCAATATTTACAATATAGTCTATCAGACGACTTCCCTATATATATATATTTTTTTCTTTCTTTCTTCCATCCATCCATCCATTTCTCTCTCTCTTTCTATCTCTGTCTTTCTCCCTCGCTTTCTCACTAGGGATCCCAAAGTTTCTACAGTATTTAAAATATAGTCTTTAAGAAGTCTTACACACACACACACACAGACACAGACACACACACACACACACACACACACACACACACACACACACACACATATATATATATATATATATATATATATATATATATGTTTACATTTTTTCCTTCTTTATCCATTCTCCCTTCTCTTCTTTCCATCTCTCTCTTTCTTTCTTTCTCTCTATCTTTCTCATTAGGCATAGTAAAGGTTTTACAGTACATTATTTACAATATAGTCTTTCACAAGCCTTCTCTTTATATTATTTTTCCTATATTTCACTTATCCATCCATCCATCCATCCATTTCTCTCTCTTTCACTCTCTCTCTTTCTCTGTCTCTTTTTATTTCTCCCTCTCTTTTTTTACTAGGCACCTTAAAGGGTTTACAATATTTACAATATAGTCTTTCAGAAGAATTCCATATATATATATATATATATATATATATATATTCCCCTTCTCCGTCCATCCATTTTATCTCCCTTTCTTTCACTCTCTCTTTCTCTCTCTCTCCCCCCCCCTTTTCTTTCTCCCTCTCTTTCTCACTAGGCACCCTAAAGTTTTTCTAATATTTACAATGTAGTCTAACAGAAGATTTCCCTATACAATTTTTATTTGCCCCTTTTTCCATAGCTCTTTATTTACGTCCCATAAACTCACTCCAGGAATAAAATAAATAAAGACATCTCCACAGCCCTTGTATGTTAATTATTCCATTTGCATACCCATCCCAATGCAAACCGTGCCTTTATTAATATGATCTTCGCCCAGCACAATTCATCATTTATTTACAACCCTAAAAATATACGATTTTGTAATTCTATTTGCATGAAGTGACATCGCTGGAGATAGAGAAGGCAGGGTGTATTCCCCCTTCTCTCCAAGTGTTCCAGGGCTGTACAATATAAAGCAATCTGCGAAGTAATGAAGTGCTATATCATGTGTATTGCAGGCTTGGCATGGCTATGACGCCGGGCGTGTTGAAATAACATGTATGGCAAAACTTTAATTAACAAAGGTAGAAGATATATTTTATTTAGCTTTGCTTTGTTATAAATTCAATTTACCGAACTGCAGAATGGGATTTGCTCCATGCAAATTATTTACAGGCTCCATTGCCTTTTGAACATTAGTCACATATTAAATTTACACAATAATACCATAAAGGCACTTGGAAGGCAAAGCGTTAGGTTGGTAAAGATAAAGCAGCAGTCCTGGATCAAGCAAGTCAAGGCAGAAGGTGGATTTGACATGTTGACTTGATCTTTTGCGCCGTCTACCGGATATCTAAGAGAACTGCATCCCCAAAAACAGGAATTAAAAAATACGTTCGCAAAATACATTTTATATTTTAATTACACCTCATGCAAAAAAAAAATCTAAACACATATTTAATATTTCTTTATATTTAGATTATAGGTCCTTGTAAATCGCTAGTTAATTACCATTTTTGTTTCCTAAACACAGCTTTTGATGGATTTAAACAAGAAGCGCTGATTATGTTCAAGTGTCATTTGAGAGCACTAGAAAATCATGGAAACAAACAAACACATCGCAGAGATCATTAACATGGCGAAGGCAAACCTAGGCAGATCATTTTCACAACAAATAAATGCCATATTTTCCCCATTACCCTCGGCACCACAAATGTCATGCACAGACCTTTAAATGCACAGCGACTTTAGTAGAAGGGAACATTCGCTGGGGTCACGAACTATACCATGCCACTATATGTAATATATATGTGTGTGTGTATATATATATATATATATATATATATATATATATATATATATAGTAATGAACTATATATACAGTTGCTGAACTCCTAGTGCAAGATTTATAGAAACAAAGTATTCCACCGAAATCAACCCTGAGATCCACAAAACACAAGACCGATAGGGCTGGGCAAACCTCCTTTAACCTTTTAAAATGTCAAAATCAGCTGATAAAACTAACCTGTACCCCTGTCATCTTCTGACCCATGAACAATCAGGGGCGATTTGTATATAGTTTAATAAAGAAATAACTGCATATGATATACTAAAGGAGTTAAAAAAATTCACACAATAAATTGTGCGAATATTCACTTCAATCATATCAAAAGCAAATTCTTCTTTTTTTTTTATTTAATCGCACATGGTTGGATTTTTGAAGGGAATAGTCACACAGTTTATTGTGTTCATATTATTAGCCCATTTAGTTAATCAGAACTCATATTTGTTTATCTTAGATAGATATCACCTATCTATGCATACATTAACAGATGCATACACAAATCAATAGTTAATTAATGCTTCAAATATTTTCTGCTTTCAGTATAATCCAGGAATCTTCATCTAAAGAACTTTAAAGTATGTAATAATTTAGTCATTATTGACTTGTTACATTTTATAGTATCACTTCCAGTATACCATTCACTGCAAAGAAAATACAACTTTGTTGTAACTTTGTATTCTGTCTCCTAGGATGTCTGTAATCAGTAAAAAAAAAAGGGACTTTTTTTTATCAGAATACATGTATTTTAATAAACTATTAAAATTAAATGGCATTCTTTATCAATCACTGTTAAAGGTGGTGATAAATAATAATGTATATTCATTAATAAATTCTCAGTGCAGGCCTGTTAGTTTTCTCCTCTTTTATATGTCTTTGGGAAATCAGGTCCTTTCTGATTTGGGATCACACTGGAGGAGATTTACTAAAAACTGGTGCAATCTGAATCTGGTGCAGCTGTGCATAGTAACCAATCAGGTTCTAACTGCAGCTTGTTCAATTAAGCTTGGGCAATAAAACCTGGAAGCTGATTGGTTTCTATGCAGAGCTGCACCAGTTGCTCTCCTCTCCAGCTCTAGTCTCAGAATCCACTGGTTGATATATTATGGTTTTTGGAGAGGAAAATAAATAAATAAATGAATAAATACATTTAATGTATATTAAAAAATAAATAAATAAATAAATATATATATATATATATATATATATATATATATATATATATATATATATAATACATCTATCTATCTATCTATCTATCTATCTATCTATCTATCTATCTATCTATCTATCTATGTGTGTGTGTATTATATACATATATATATTTATATTTTTTTTAATATACATTAAATTCCTATATATATATATATATATATATATATATATATATATATATATATAAATGTTTATATGTTCATATTGTGGCTTATCATTTCACGATCATTCAATTCTTTTTTCTCAGGTCTGCAATAGTTTTACCCCTTGAACCTTTTTTTTTTTTTTTTTTTTTAATATGTCACTGTGTCTGATACCCCAGTAAAAGTCCATGTTTTTTTTATGTCGCCAACCCTGTGTCACTATTGCCTGCTGGCCCTCCCCTGGCACTCACCAAATCCTCTGAGGGGCTATAGACGCCAGCTCTCTCTCCCTTGTGGCACAGTGCCTGTGAAGCAGCCAGCCTTCCACCAACAAGTTGTAATCTCTTATGAATCTGCTGTGTGTGCTTTATGTGCAATAACCCCCTGATTGTAAATCATTATAATAGAATCGCCAGCAGCTTGTGTTGAATAAGGACATTTTTTTCCTTCTCTGTCAGTAAACAGTATGTTGCATTGGCTGCATTTTAACGAAGTGAGTTGAAAGTTAGGGGGAAAAAAATGGCATCCTGAAAAACTAAACGATACCAGGTAATTTATTTTGACTTTAATATAAATAAAAACTTACATCGTTTTAAAGGTAACATCTGTTTCTATCATTTATTTTTTTAAAATATATTTTCTTCACTTATCAGAAATTATGTTTCTTTTTGTTGTTGTTGCAATAATTAGATATTGAATTGCATTTAATGCTCACACAATTTACTACTTTTAATAACGTTTATATTCATCTTTTTATTATCATTTTAAATTATTTTTAGTTATGCTGGTTATGTATTTATTTTTTTAATTACAATTAAACTGTAATCAGCTTAACTAGCTAATATATTAATATGTATGCTGTCTTTTAATATTGATGTTTTGGGGTGTTTTTTTGCTCAATTTTTAACATGGATGATTTATTGTTGCAAGGAAAACTTTTACCAGTCTATGTATTCTTTTTTATTTCATGTGCCATACATGATAAAATGTTTTTAAGAAGTTCTCCTAAACTTTTAGAGTGAGTAGATAATTGGAAGGTGCAGATCAGAGAGTGTTTCTATATTTTTCTCAGTCATTTACACAATCTGTGCTCTGAGGACAATTTGTTGGCTCTCTCTGGATGTCAAAGTGACTTTTCCATCCTAATGAAAATAACTAACAATCCGAAGCATTTTAATGGCAATTGTCACATAGCGCAGCATTCGTCATTGTAGGGACAGGGAAGACATTTGTGGCTAAAGCTCTTATTTCAGGTGTGTTAATGGGATTAGGCGATGGTGGGAATGGTGGGATGAGGTAGCAGGTGCGGAGGCAGCGCTGAGCCCCGAGGTGGAAAGTGAAGGCCACTGTAGGGCAGCACCTATAGCCTCAGCTGCGGGGGGGCGGGGTCAAGGTAGCCAATCCAGAGAGGGATACAACTGACACCTCTCAGGATGCTGTTAATCAGCAGCAGGGATGGAAGCGCTTTCCTTGAAGTCATTATCTGGGGTCATGTGTCCTGGTGTGAACACAAGTGCAGCAAGAACCATTTTGATCTTTCTGATCACTGAGACATACAAGGTATCACCTTCTGCATCACATTGTTAAAGTTTTATTGGGAGAGAGATGTCTCTTGATCTCTTTGGTTAACTCATTGATGGCTGCAAGCAGAGCATGTATTAACAGTCAACTGTATATAGATGTAAACCCAATGCTAAAAATCTCATGTAAGTTAGTTTATATTTATTTATTTCAGGTACTTTTATAGTGCTGTCAATTTATGCAACACTTTACATCAGGGGCATCCCTAGTGTTGGTGTCACCCGGTGTGATAACACTTGGTGACACCCCCTCCGATGATCCCCGAAGAATGGATCAGATCTGCGGATTGAGCATAATGGATCGGACTCCAATCCATTATGCTCCCCAATCCGCAGATCCGATCCATCCTGCGGGGATCGTCGGCTTTCTTTACAACTTACCTTTTTGTGGAGCTGGTCCGGTGTCACCCCGTATAGGTTGCATGCCAACGATCCCCACAGGATGGTTCGGATCTGCGGATTGAGCATAATGGATCAAAGTTCGATCCATTATGCTCCCCAATCCGCAGACCCGATCCATCCTGCGGCAATCGTCAGCATGCAACCTATACGGGGTGACACCGGACCCGCTCCACGAAAAGGTAAGTTGTAAAGAAATCCAACAATCCCCACAGGATGGATCAGATCCATCCTGCGGGGATTGTCGGCTTGCTTTACAACTTAATTTTTTGTGGAGCAAGTCCAGTGTCACCCTGTGCAGTAGGTGTCACCTGGTGTGGCACGCACCCCCTGCACCTGCCTCAGGACACCACTGCTTTACATATATATATTCACATCAGTCCCTAACCCTCTCAAAGGGAATACAATCTAAGGTCCCTGACTTACATTCATATATATACCTACTAGGGCCAATTTAGACAGGAACCAATTCACCTACCAGCATGTCTTTTGAGTGTGGGAGGAAACTTGAGTGCCTGGAGGAAACCCATGCAGACACAGGGAGAACATACAAACTGCAGGCAGGTGGTGCCATGGTTGAGATTTGAACCAGCGACCCTAGTACTGCCAGGTGGAAGTGCTAACCATTTAGCCACTGTGCTGACCTAAGTTATAAAATGTATATGTCATTTCAAAAGTCATCTTCAATATTTTTAAAGGGGAACTTCAACTAGTATTTCAAAATGTAAAGCAGAACTTTGCCCTCTCAGTCAACATCGATAATTTTTAATCCTTATGCTGCTAGCATTAGTATATAGATAAGTAAGTATATCTTAAATACTTGTTCTCAACTTTTTTTTAAACATTTACATTTCCTGGATTTCATGCCTAGGCAAATGATGTCATCCATCTCAGGAGTCTTCAGGAGGGGTTTTCTTAGTGAAGCAAACCCTCCTATTTGCATGTCTGAGCTAAGGGCAGATGAATGCCAAGAAGTAAATGCTGCAGGAATCTTCTGCCCTTACTCAAGATGGCCATGACCAGAAATGCTATGGGATGTTTCTCAACCTGATTTCTCAGCAAAATAAAGCATGAAAGTATGGATAGATATGCGAGTTTGCTCTGAAATTTAAAAATTAAATAAACAGCGTTTTTTGTTTTGTGGTGCTCAGATTCAGTGAAGTTCCACTTTAAAGGATATGTTCACCTTTCGCAACATGTTACATGTTCCACCCATATTCAGGGTGTAACATGTTACGCTTGGACCGGACCGCACACCCCCAGATCCCTGTTGTGACAGCTAGTGGGGGATCTTCTCCTCCCTGCTAGCTGTCACAACTTAATAAAAAAAAACTCAGTGCGGGGCTGCGCCCACCTGGCCACGTCACCCATTCACACTATTCTGTGAATTAGAAAACTACAAATTCCGACAGCCTTTGCGGCTGCCGGCTTGTAGTTTTCAATGAACTACAATGCTCTACAGCACCATGGTAGTTCATTGAGCCTTCCTGTCAGTAAGTATCTGCTTGTACAGGATGTACGAACAAGCAGATATACTGACAGATCAGAGGGAGACCTGCATGGCATCAATGATCTGCTGATCACTGCTGCAATGCTTTATTCTAGGTTCACACCTAAGCGTTTTGCATTTGGCAGAAACGCACTACAGTCCACTTAACATGATTTCCTATGGGACACATTCACATCTCCGCGTTTTCACCTGGTGCATTTTTGGAAAGGGTCAGGGACTTTTTTTAAAGTCAAAACATTGCGTTTTTGGTTCATTATACATCAATGGAGATGCTGCAGAAATGCATGTAGTGCATTTTCGATGCGTTTTTTGTTTTCATTTGCTCAGCAACAAGTTGGGTAAAAAAAACGCATAAAAAATGCGTCCAAAACACATGTGCAAAAACACAAAAAAGCACTGCAGAAAATGGATCAATCGCAAGCTGCATAGGTGTGAACCTAGCCTTAGAGGCTCCAGAAACAAAAAACAACAAATGCACATTTTTTTTTGCTTGCAAAAAAATGTGCATTTATTATTTTTTTGTTAAAAGGTGAACTTATCCTTTAAAAGCAGAGGCTATAAATACTGTATCTGGTGACTTTGAAAAAACAGGCACTCACCAGTCCATGGAGCCCAGCACTATCTTACGACAACTGATTCTTCTCACCGCTGTGCCATCATCTTGGATTTGGGAGCTGGCTGTGACTTTCTGATGAATCACAGCTGGTTCTCTACTACAGTGTTTCTCAACCTTTTTTAAGTCAAGGCACCCTTTAAAAGTATGCAGAATCTTAAGGCACCCTTTAAAAGTATGCAGAATCTTAAGGCACCCTTTAAAATTCTGCACAATCTCAAGGCACCCCATTCTAAAATGTAAAAAACTATTATACAAACATCCAGTACACCCAACGTTGGAGGTGATTTATTCTTCCAAAGCAAATACACCTTTGCCAGGGGCGGACTGACCATTTGGAAACGCGGGCACTGCCCGAGGGCCCGGGGTCAGTAGGGGGCCCCATGAGATGCCCCTGGTACCTTTTTCATAGACTTTTTTGAGTTTGGGCAAGGACACAGGGGCCCCATGATCCCCTAATGCCTGGGGGGCCCATGAGTTGTCAGTCCGCCCCTGACCTTTGCATACTGGTACTGATTAGTATTCCAGTGTGTCTCTCTGTTTCTCTCCCTAAGTCTGCTAGTCTGACAGAGAGGGGCAAACAAGGATGAGGTCCATGCACTCCATGTGTTCCTTATCAACTGATGATGTCATTGGTTGTTAGGATGCAGGCAGCTAGAAGGTCATAAAAGTGCACCATGAAAACCTGTAATTTTGTGTACTAAAAGGCAGGATTGATCCACCTACTAGCTTGTATACAATGTTTGGGCATTTTGCCAAGGCACACCTGAAGAAGCCTGAAGGCACACCAGAGTGCCTAGGCACCCTGGTTGAGAAAGGCTGCTCTATTACACATGCACAAGAACACTTGGAGCAGGGCGACAGGTCCTGCAGCCTCCTTGGATGTTTGATGTATACCAGGAAACTGCAGGTGAGTTGTAGGAGGAGGAGGAAGAAGAAGAGGAGGAGAAGGAGGAGAAGAATGGAACAAGGCAAAGTCATCCTTACCTAGGCAAGGACTGAGGAAGTGAGAGCCAGGACTGATAAAAAAGGTACTTGTTCCCCTCTTTCATGCAGAAAACCTGCAACTCGGGTACAGGCTGGGGTGAAGGAGAGAATGAGCAATACTTCACATTTTAAAACATGACATGTTGGGTATCTATTTACGAGGTGCAACATCATTTTTCACATTTACAAAAAAAAATAAAAAATATACATTGAGGTTTTTTTTTTTTTATTCATTAAAGTGTATTTTTTCCCAAAAAATTGCATTTGAAAAAACACTGCGCAAATACCATGTGATATAAAAAATTGCAGTGACCACTATTTTATTCTCTACGGCCTCTGCTACAAAAATATATATAATGTTTAGGGGTTCTAAGTAATTTTATAGCTAAAAAAACCATTGATTTTAACATATGTGAATTATGCCAGAATTGGCCCGTAAAGGAAATGTTTCAAAACCTAAAATTAGCAAACTGCAGTGTGAAAATGCTATGTACTCACATGTTTACAGAGCCTGTGCTATCTAACTGCAGAGGGGACCTTTTAATAATATTGAAAAGGAGAGTATTTGCTTAGCAGTGCATTTTAACTTAACTTAAAGTGTTACTAAAACCACCGCAG
Source organism: Staurois parvus (assembly GCF_062004578.1). Lineage (NCBI taxonomy): Eukaryota > Metazoa > Chordata > Amphibia > Anura > Ranidae > Staurois > Staurois parvus. Next base: position 1,321,389 of record NW_028318694.1, read on the forward strand.
TAAAATCATTCTGCATAAGCAGTAAAGCATGCTTGTTATACTCACTGTGGAACCTAAGGGGTTAATCCTCCACAAGGTGTAAAAAATCTGTTTGATCCTGTCTTCTCTGATCCTTCACTTCTTCTACTGTTCCCAATCCATTTGCTGATAGAAGAGAACCTTGGGAGCAAGCTGCACATTCTTAGTTTGATGTGTATTGCTAGAGAGAATTTTTTATTTTTAAGGGAGAGTGCATGTGATCAGCAAAGGACCAATCAGCGCTGTCCAGACAGAGGGTCAGGGGTTTTGCAGCCTCATAGGACAATCAGGGGACAATGAAAATTCCTCCTACAAATTTTAACCAGTGCTCTGCTGGACACTGATAGAAGTCACAAGACTGTTCTAACTGCTGATGAGAAAAGGTATTTATCAGTTTATGTTTGCTAAAATAACTGCATTTCCTTGCTCTGTGTACTGTGGGAGATCAGATATAGTGAATGCAGGGTAATGGGTTTAGTAACAACTTAAGTTGACTATGGACAGATCAAAATTCAAAGTTCAGCAGGGACCGGCCAAATTTTGATCCATCTATGGCCATTCCCGTTTGACAATCAATCTTACGATCGATTCCTGTCAAACGGGAATGTTGAAAAACTTTTGTCGATCAGTTGGAGTCAATCAGCTACAGCCAATGATCACTGTATTCTGACAGTAGCTAACAAAAAATTTTAAAAAAAGAACCGTCTATGGCCAGCCTTAGTGAATAAGGTGAAAGTTGTTGTTCAGTTTAATCATCCAATCACATACAAGCAAAATTCCTGTTTGTTTAACTTTACTTACATATTATTGGGTATTCAAAGTACACCTCGGCTTTCACTGACAGAAAAGAACAATAGAAGGTAATCACTGTGCTGTACTGTATGCCTGGTCTGTATAGGTGATGAGAAAACATGACTGCCGCTTTTATTTATAGTCATTGAAAATGTTTTTTTCACATTTGCTGAGAGGTTAGAACCGCTGTTTTTATTACTGTATGAGTACTCATTAGTGAGATTCACGCTCTTAGTTTCTCCTTATTTCTAAAGTCACCAGATATGAAAGTGAGGGTAAATCCAAATGTTTGAGTTACCACCAGAACAGGAGTGGAGGGGGCCCTTTCAAGTGACAACTGTCCAAGGGGAGATCTCCCTGACATTGGAAAGATATCCTCTCACTTTCCATTGTGTCTACAGGACAGAAAGTGAAGGGAAATCTCCCTAATGAAACACACATGGCAATAAAAAAAAAAAAAACTGAGAGCAGGTATAACCTTCCCTACTATGCTCAAAATGAAAAAAAAAGATTTTGCCTTTAAATATGCTTAAAGTGTTACCTAAACCCACAACAGTAAAATCAGTCTGTATATGCAGTAAAGCATGCTTGTTATACTCACTGTAGAACCTAAAGAGTTAATCCTTTGCATTGTGTAAAAATGCTGTTTGATCCTGACTTCTCTGATCCTCCTCTTCTTCCAGTGCCCCCCTCTTATCTCCTGATAAGACATATCATGTGGAGACACTCTGCACATGCTCAGTCTGATGTATATTGCTAGAGAGTTGTTTTTTTTTCTTGGGTGAGTGTATTTGATCAGCACAGGGCCAATCAGCATAGAGGTCAGGGGTTCTACGTCCTCCTAGAGCAGAAAGAAAACTCCTAAGCTTTAACCAGTGCTCTACTGAACACTGATAGAAGTCACAAGACTGCTCTAATTGCTAATGAGAAAATATACTTAGCAGTTTATATTTACTAAAATAATTGCATTTCCATGTTCTGTGTACTGTGGGAGACCAGGTAAAGTGAACGCAGGGTTTAGTAACACATTAAGTCTTCATTCATACCTGAGTGTTTTGTAATGAGTTTACAAAAGCCTGACTATGTTTAACATGTGGAATCCCATCCCTTGTATGTTCTACTCCCTACGTCTAAAGAAATACATTAACTGCATTATTTTTTTAGTGTAATTGGGCATTTTTGACCCCATAGACCTCAAGTGGAACGCCTGTAAATGGATGATAAGCATGTTTTGCTGCTTGCATTATTGCACTTGAAGAACATCTCTCTTCCTATATAATTGCTCTCCTACCTTTCCTCAGCCCAGGTAAGAAAAAACATTTGAATGGGCTGAAAATTGCACCAGACAGCAGTAAAAGTAGCACATGCACTTAGTTTCAAAACCATGCTGCATCAAATTGCGGTACCATGACATTTGATGCCCGCAAACACACCGCATTTGTGATTGCAGTGCCATTAAAAATGTATTGGCACCCACAGCAGATTGCAAAGACAGTGCACATGGAACGTGCATTAACAGCGCAATGTTCTGGTGTGAACCAACTTTGAAACTTGATACACGTGCAAAAACACTTGCAAAAAGCTAGTAACATGAATTAAAATGCCCAAAAAACTGCTGGTCATAAACCTCAGACAAGAAATATGAACAAAACATATCCCTCTATACTGTGTACTTTTCTCAATCCAGAGCGCTAAGGGACATTTCTGTCTGCTCCCCCATTCCTTTGCTATAAGCATGAGTCACTTCTGACAAGTTTTCCTGACACCAAGAGAAAAATGGTGACGGGGAGGGCACAGCCTGTGATTGACAGCCTCATCTCTGTTCCTGTGTGCTCTGTGTGTCTCTTCATTCCAATCAGCTCTCAGAGCTCTCCTCACTGATGTAACTTCAGCTCCCCGCCCCCTTCTTTTCAGAATTGAGAGATCCTGTGTAAATTCTGCACTTTGAATGGATGTAGGGGAAAGACGGCTGTAGATCAACAGGTACAACTCATGTAGGAGGATTTGTTTCACTTCTGTGTATCACCTGAGGCCAGTCACTCCACTGGGTATATGTAAGGGTTTACAACCACTTTAACACACCTTGATAATATTACTTGTATTAAACTGATCACAATCACACTTCATATTGACGTAGGAATATAATGTACGTATGTATAGTATACTGTATATGTAATATATTCTTAGTGATTTTATATTGTTATGTCCCCCCCCCCCCATTTGAATGAATATGGGGTACATAACACCGCTACTCATTCAGAAAAAAGAAAAGTGTAGTGTAAAAAATGACAGTAGACAGTTTTTGACAAGTTCTTTATTAAAAACAAAAATTAAAAAAATGTCCCCCCGAAGTAGATTCAACGTTAATCATGATGCCCGCCACCACCGCCGACCCGGGAAAAAAAAACGCTCCACTCTCGACGCTGGCTTCCACTGTATGACAGCTACGCCGGGATGACTGTTCTTAAATACTGTGATGACATCACAAGGGGGCTGTGGTCAGGTGCTTTGGCCAATCACAATGCACTGTCAGGACACAGTACATTGTGGGGCCGAACACACGAACGGCCGATGTTCAAGTCGAACATCTAGCCCAACACTATTATGCACAACATTCCATATTCTGGACTATCATTTTACATTGTGCCCACTAGAAATTAATGAACCTGGCAAAATCAGTTCGTAGGCAGTTTGATGAACCCAGTGGGAAGTCCACAAACCCTGATAGCACAGAACTGCAATGAAGTCAATGAGAGACAAATTTTGCTGTATTTTTTCATCTTTTTTGCAAGCTTTTGTTGAAAGTGACATAAAAATGAGTGGCGTTCCCTTTACAGTTCATACCAGACCTCTATCCAGGGCATGGCAATATCATCAAGAAGTGGGTCATTATGGCAAGTGAGTCATTGTGAATTACCCTGAATTTACATCACTAGAAGGCATGCTTGATGCAGAAATTACCTGGGGGCATTGTTTGCATTTTTTATATTGTGATGCAGTTAAAAAACTTATCTACGGTGTTGATGTGTTTATTTAATTTTAACCATTTCTTGGAAGGAGTAATAAGAAGTGCCAATGTACCTGTTATTAATTCCTTGAGGGGGGGTGGATGAATATATGAGGCCCCCTTATCATAAAGGGGGCTTCCAGATTCTGATTAGTCCTCTCCTCACAAACTCACACATCCCAATAGGGACTAAATGGAGGAATGAGGCCCCCTGCCCCCAAAACATGGGGACAGGGTGACTTACAAGGGTGGAGGCTTTGCTCCAACCAAAGTTAATAGGTTTGTGGACTGTATTGTTCAGAAAGATGGAGAGTACATTCACTGTCCTCCATTTTCTGACCTGGTATGAATTTTAAAGTAGACCCCACACCTTTTCTCCAATTTTGTAATTATATACTGCCTCTTTAAAAAAAGGGTGTGCCATATTATTTTTAATCCCTGACACCTTTGTAGAAAGCTGCAATTGAGTCAAAGAGGATAGAGGCTCTTCACATAGATAAAGGAAATATTGGAATTTGTGTACTCTACAAATATTAGATACATTTCAGGGTTGCTATTGCTAATCTACCTCTAAAAATACTTGTTGCATGACCATAAATAAACCTGCAGTATGCCTATCTAGATCTATGACCTGTATAAAAATGAATCCTTTAGTAAATCCATATTTATATATATTTAGATATTTATATTATCTGATATATATATATATATATATATATATATATATATATATATACATATATATACATACCCTCTGATTCCTCCTGTATTTAATTGTATTGTAACTATATATATATATATATAATTTATTTTTTATGGAAGTATCACACTTGTAATACAAGATGCCTGTAATAATAAGCCAGTCTTTAATATTTTCATGTAGCTTTTTCTTTTCCATTTAAGTGGAACTATGTGCAAAATGACATATAGGATGGAGCCTGTCACTAACACTAAAATTTGCATTCTGATTTCCCCCTGTAACATTTTTATTACCTACTGATCCTGCCAGTAGATCCATTATTTTATTTACATCCTTTGACAGGGTGACATTTAGTTCTGCAGTGAAATCACTCATCAGTGATGTCACCCTAAAGTCTTAGATGGACATGTAGTTTTAAATATGCAATAAACAAATTAAAACCTAGTTCCAGCTAACACCTTTTAAGCAGTTAGAATCGCAGGTTATTTATTCTTCAGAAAAACGGTATGGATCATATGAAAAAAAAAACCATGACCTTTGTATGCAGCCTCAGCCATTTTTTTCCCCAACCTCAGTGAGGGCTCCAATACATGGGCAGCATGGGGCAGTAAAAACAGATGTTTGAGCAGTGGTTTTACTGGCCCCAGCCACCCATCTAAAAGATAACATACAGACAGAGTTCCACACATGCCACAGCCATGATGCTTTGCTTTTCAGCAAATTTAATGTAGCTTGTCAGGTTTCACAGGTGGCACTGCCTGTCAAGCTCACTCATTGAAGTCAATGGAACTGCAACCCATTCTAATGGCTTGGAGCACCGCTGAGATCCATGCCAGTGTGGGTGCCAGCATCTGAAATGCTCATCCAGAGTCTCAGCTCCTCCTAGGCCATGCCCCATGACTCATTTCTCCCCGCTGTCAGGTCTTAATTATAGACCAAGCCCCAGGGGTGGGGTGAAACACGTCTGAGGGCATGGGCTGGCAGGAACCGAGGCTGAGGCCACTTTGCGGTAGCCACAACTTCTCAATGGGACTGAGCCACAACTGCAAACAAAACAAAGAATTCACACACTGAATAATGTCATTACAGGTACTAACTACTCTTGTAGTACTTTAAATTAACCCTTCAAGTAGATGTAAACTAGAGCACTGTGTATCAAAAAGAGTAATTATTTTTGATATAATACTCATTTTAATCTTTTTTCATCCATTATTGCATTTCAGTGCTGCTGATATCCTGAGGCTTCTTTGCAGCCACTTTCTGTCTACATGCATGCACTCCAGGAGTGACTGATTAGCATTTTTATAGAGCAGGCTTCCTGATGGTGCTAACAGTGGGTCACTAGTGTCTGGGGGTAAAAGCTCAATCAGAAGATCAAAAAGGTCTTTTGATATGCCATGCACTGAAAGTGCTATTAGACCTTCAGATATTAAATCCCATTCAGCATATATTCCAGTTTAATGCGGAACTCCACCCAAAAGGGGAAATCCCCTTTTGATGCCCCCCCCCTCCCCTTTGACATTTGGCACACTTTTTGGGAGTGGGGGGTCGGGCCGGTACCTGGTTTGGACAGGTACCCACTCTCTCTTCTGCTCGGTTTGACTAGGTGATCCAAGTGGAAGTTCCCCTTCCCCCTCCCTCCCTGAAGTCTTCAGGGACACTGCAAAGGACCAATCACAATGCGCAGCGCAGCTCACATATGCGCAGTGGGCACCTGGCTGTGAAGTCACAAGCTGTCACAGCTGGTTACTCAAAGTTAAGATGCCAGTGCTGGGGACCAAACACAGCCCCGGAGCCCCCCAGAGCGAGCACACTGCTGGATCTGGGAACATGTAAGCCCTGGTTCACACTGATGCAGTGCAGAATTTGCAGCGTTTCCAGTGCGAATTCCACACTGCATCACAATCGCACACCATTCATACGAACCGATGTGGGTGTGTATGGTAAGTCAACAACACCCCGAAATCGGTCCACAAAATGCAGTGCGATGTGCAGAATCGGATAGCATAGGTGTGAATACCTATGTGATCCAATTCTAGTGCAGATTAAAAAAGGATCCTGCGTGTTTTGGTGCGGGTGCTGTGCGAATAGAGCCATACATAATGTATGGCTCCAATCGTACCACACACAAATCGCATGTGATTTGTACAGGAATGCGGTGCGGTTCCTGTGCGAATCACATGGGATTTCTGCACTGCTGTAGTGTGAACCTAGGTTAAGTGACTGTTTATTACATGTCTGAAGCTAAAGTAGCTGCTGACTTTAAATTTTTACAAAAAAAAAACTACTGGAGCTCTGTTTTACGTTGGTGTCATGACCACTTGCTAAGGTTTCCTGTTTCAGGGTGGCTCCTTTCTCTTTCAGAATCTCAATAGACACCCTTGCATGCAGGGGCTAGAGTTGTGTCTCCCTACACTAGGTGCATCAATAGAAACACACAGCTTCATAGGCTAGGATGGCAGTGCAGTCCTTTATTCTGCCCTCCTCCTCCCTGCCTCTCCTCCAAGTTACAGACTGGCTGGAGACTGCATTGTCCACTGTTAACTCTTTCCTGTGAAGTCTAGAAGTTTAGCAAAACAACACCGGGAGAGCAGGAGCCAGCAGCATTGAAAATTTTAAACTACATGTGCTATGGTTAGAATTTTAACATATTTTTCTGGGGAATTATTTTTTTTTACTGTGCTCAATGTTTAAACTAAAAAACGCTGAGGGTTTAATACCATTTTACCAATCGCATCATTCTATCTACTTTCCAGGGGCGGACTGACAACTCATGGGGCCCCTGGGCAATAGGGGATCATGGGGCCCCTGTATCCTTGCCCAAACTCACAAAAGCCTATGAAAAAGGTACTCATGGGGCCCCCTACTGACCCCGGGCCCTTGGGCAGTGCCCGAGTTTCCAAATGGTCAGTCCGCCCCTGCCTGCTCCCCATTCACACCTGAGACCTTGTAACACTAATGAGTCACATGACACCGGAGAGGGAAAATGGATAATTGGGTCCAATTTGGACATTTTCTCTTAGTGATGTACTCACGTTTGTTGCCAGAGGTTTAGACAATAATGGCTGTGTGCAGGGGCGGACTGACCATTTGGAAACTCGGGCACTGCCCGAGGGCCCGGGGTCAGTAGGGGGCCCCATGAGATGCCCCTGGTACCTTTTTCATAGGCTTTTTTGAGTTTGGGCAAGGAGACAGGGGCCCCATGATCCCCCATTGCCCGGGGACCCTATGAGTTGTCAGTCCGCCCCTGGCTGTGTGTTGAATTATTTTGAGGGGACAGCAAATTTACACTGGTATACAAGCTGTACACTCCCTGCGTCACATTGTAGCAAAGTGTCATTTCTTCAGTGTTGTCACATGAAAAGATATAATACAATTTTTACAAAAATGTGCGGGGTGTACTCACTTCTAGAAGATACTGTAGCACCCTGGGAAGGTTACATCACCAGTGTCTTCCTGCAGAGATCTTGTTTATTTATTTATTTCAGGTACTTATATAGTGCTGTCAATTTACACAGCGCTTTCCATATATGTATTGTACATTCACATCAGCCCCTAACCCTCAAGGGGCGTACAATCTAAGGTCCCTAACTTAGATTCATACATACACATACTAGGGCTAATTTAGACAGGATCCAATTAACCTACCAGCATGTCTTTGGAGTGTGAGAGGAAACTGGACTACTTGGAGGAAACCCACGCAGGCACAGAGAGAACATGCAAATTCCAGGCAGGTGGTGCTGTGGCTGGGATTCGAACCAACAACCCTAGTACTGCCAGGTGGAAGTTTATAAAACTAGATCTGCCCAAGATCTGACACTGAAATTATCGGTGGGCTGGCAAAGAAAACACGGAAGAAGAAGCCACCTATGATGTATCCTGTTAAAATGATGGCATGGGATTACATACAGCTGCATCCTGGGAAGTTCTCAATACGCGCTCCAGGAGACAGACCCAGAGCTCTAGGCAGAGTTCCAGAAAATAAAGGGAGATGGTTTCATCTGCCCTTAGTAAAAATGGCCACTATGAGAATAATGGGGAGGAAAAGAAAAATAAGGTATGCAAAGAATAAAATGCTTGCACTTATTTAGAAGTATCTGTTTGTACAGTGCCATGACTAAACATTTTTAAAATGCCTTTGTTGTAATTTTATGATAAAGGGGAAGTTCCTCTTTAAAGGATAAGTTCACCTTTCGTAACATGTTACATATTCAGGGTGTAACATTAAATATTTTACAGTCATACCAGCCCTCGATTCCCCCCGCTCCCCAGCTTTGACAGCTAACATGGGATCTTTTCCCCCCTCGCTATCTGTCAAATGTAAAAAAAAGTGGCTGTGTGGGCGGAGCCATCAGTGAATGAGAGACTACAAGTTCTGAAAGCCTTAGTGGCTGTCAGCTTGTAGTCCTCAATGAACTACATTGTGGTAGTTAATTCATTCTTCCTGTCAGTATATCTGCTTGCTTGTACATCCTACACGAGCAAGCAGATATACAGACAGATCTGCAGGAGATCTGCATACGCACCAGCGATTTGCTGATCACTGGTGCATTGGTTTACAGGCTCCTGCAGACAAACATAATAAATGCACATTTATTTACCTGCAAAAAATGTGCATTTATTATTTTTTTCTAAAAGGTGAACTTATCCTTAAAAGAATAACAACACTTTGGAAAACAAACTTAGTTTTTTAAATATACATATTAACCTCCCTAACGGTCTGATTATGTCCCTATTTCTGTGCTCAAAGCGGTAAAGTTTTTTGCATGGAAATATGTATTTTTTTTATTGTAGGCCTGTAATTTTTAGGAATAACTCACTGAAATCTGTCCGAACAAGTCTAGTAAACATCCCGGGTATATTAAAATTTGAAACACGAAATCATAAATTATAATTTAATAAATAATCATAAAAAATAATAATATAATAATAATAAGTTTAATTCAATAATATAATCAAACCAAAAACAAATTAGAAAAGTGTATTGTTGAGGTTTACATACATGTTAATGCTTCCAAAACTTGCTCCTATTCAGTGATATTGCTATTTACAGTACTGCAGCTGTCTTCTGGCATGGGAGGACATCAGTGGGGAGCAAAAAGTGGCCCCCAACATATACATGCCAGAAGCTTTGTGGGTAGTCCTTGACACTTGGGCCATTCTCAGCTATTTGAAAAAAAATCAAGCTGTGCCGCTGCACTGTGCGTCAACATGTCAGCATGCGCTGCAACGTTCAAGGGTTGCATCATGTGGAACCTGCAGATCAAGAGGCCAAAGACCTCAGAAGAAAGCCTAGAGAAGATGAATGCACTGCAAAAGGCAGAGCACAGACATTTCAGAGCTGGGAGGGATTGCTTTGTTAGGGTAAGTCTGCCATAATGTGGTAATATACTGTGCATGCCAGCACAGTATGGCTAAAAGCTCCAAAAATTATAATAGTTCTGCTTTAAGCTAACTTGACATACAAAACTATGCTTTGTATTAGATTTCTGCAACAAGTACTAGTCCAATGAGATAACACTAGGAGCGAAGCTCAGGATATTATTGCAGCATATAAGATTAACAAAATCTTACTCAGTAATCTTAAAATCTCAAGAATCTTGGAAACAAGAAGGAAAATGCAGAAAAACAATGGTCAGCAGAAAACAAACTGAAACAGATTAAACACAATTGTAATCCTACAGTACAAAAATGGGCAACAATCATTATTATCCAGTATTTGTAAAGTGATATGTATGCTATATAAGAACTGTTAGAAAATTCCCCCTTAACATTCTGTTCCTGGGAATGAGTATTTCTCACTTAAAGCGGAGCTCCAGTCAAAGATAAAAATAATATAAGTCAACTCAGCAACTAAACTATAGCTGCTGACTTTTAAAAAACAGCCACTCAACTGTCCCATGATTCAGCGATGTCCTCAACACAGCTGTTTTCACTGGCCATCCTTGCTCCATGGTATTGGCATGCTAAGTGTGGGCACCTAACTGTGACAGCTTTTAGCTTCACTGCCGGGTGCCAACTTCGCATGCGCAAGTAGCACTGCACTTTGTGAATGGACCCGTAGTTTTCTGGGACTTGTCATGTGTCCCAGAAGACTACAGGGAGGGAGAGAGGAGGGAGAACAACTTCGCAGCTAGGCAATCACAGCAGAAGTGGGAGTGGGTACCTGTCAAAAACGGGCACCCGCTCCTTCCCCAGCTCCCCAAAGGGGCCAATTCCTCATGGGGAGCAGGCTACCATTACCTAAAGCGGAACTTCCCCTTTAGGGTGGAGCTCCGCTCTAAGCTATTTCTGGAGCTCCTTCCTTTAGCATGCCAAGTGTTTTTACAATTGTCTTAATAACAAGAACACATTCAAAAAATGGAAAGACTCTAGCATGCTTAGAGTATATCTAGAGCCAAGTAGCACTGCACTTTGTGAATGGACCCGTAGTTTTCTGGGACTTGTCATGTGTCCCAGAAGTCTACAGGGAGGGAGAGAGGAGGGAGAACAACTTCGCAGCTAGGCAATCACAGCAGAAGTGGGAGTGGGTACCTGTCAAAAACGAGCACCCGCTCCTTCCCCAGCTCCCCAAAGGGGCAAATTCCTCATGGGGAGCAGGCTACCATTACCTAAAGCGGAACTTCCCCTTTAGGGTGGAGCTCCGCTCTAAGCTTTTCTGGAGCTCCTTCCTTTAGCATGCCAAGTGTTTTTACAATTGTCTTAATAACAAGAACACATTCAAAAAATGGAAAGACTCTAGCATGCTTAGAGTATATCTAGAGCCAAAACATTTTTTGTTAGTTTTGGATAGAGAGGAGAATGTTTAGCAACTCTTTCAACTTTTTGTTTCGGTTTGTGGGGATTTGCCATGTCTGTTTGTCCTAGCAAATATTGATACCAAAAATGAGAGCAAGGGCAAAAACGAAAATGCTGAGTTTTCACCAAAACAAGGATATATGGTAAGTCTTCCAATGCGAGCACTTGTTTCACTGACAGTTATCCAAGGTAGGGATTCCCCTCACTTTGGAGTGACTTCCTAATTTCCTGTTGTATTTCCAGGTCAGTTAGGAAATAATAATGAGGTTCGTGTTCATTGCTACCATGGGTTTAAAGTCAAACTTGTATGTTCGAGGTTTTCTATTCACAAATCAATGTTGAAATTCACCAGGCCAGATTTTGTGTAATTCGAATTAACTGCTCAGTCTTTAGGTCTAGGTCAGCTGGGTTAGAATGGTCAAAAAGGGGTCTTTTGGATAAGCCAGCCATTTCACTATAAAAGGGTGAGGTCACATCAGCCATCCTGACAATGGGCTCTATTCAGTAAAGCAGATTGCATGTGCTATTTAGATAATCTGACACATTTTCCCCAAATATTGCATGCTGAAAATGTCAATTCGCTATCCTTATTGTTGTATTTACCTAAAAAAGCAAAAATTCTTGGTAAATACCAGCTAAAACTGTGCTAAGTCAATTTACTAAAGGAAATAAATAAATGAGTGTGTTAAATAAGCAGTAGTCCTGGAATGTGATTGTTAAGGAATCTGTTTTATTTTAGCTGAGGAGCCGGCAGCCATTGGTGTCCTTAACAACCAGTTGTTAGCTGGTTAGATGGTTGTTAAGGCGCAGGCGGTTGCCAGATCCTTGACAAACATGACTCATCTTCTCTCAGCAGGATTCCCTACTGACAGCAGAATGTAAACAAAAGAAAACAAATAACACAGAGGGTCCTCCAAATCATACCAGGCCCTTTGGGTTGGGTATGGATTTTGAGGGGAACCCCATGCCAAATTAAAAAAAAAAATGGTGTAGGGCCTCCCCAAAAATCTATAACAGACCCTTATCTGAGCATGCAGCCCAGCAAGCCAGAAAAGGGTGGGGGGCGACTGAACCATACCAGGCCACATGTCGTCAACATTGGGGGGTGCTTAGGGGGAGGGGGGACTCCCCCCTTTCCCAAAGCACCTTGTCCCCATGTTGATGAGGAAAATGGCCTCTTCCCCACAACATTTGCCCAGTGATTGTGGGGGTGCGGGGAGGTGACTCATCTGAATCTGTAAGCATCTTTTAACAAGAGGGCTCCCAGATCCCAGCCCCCCATGTGAATGAGTATGGGGTACATGGGGTACAAAAAAACAATAAATGTCACCTGAAGTAGATCCAATGTCAATCACGATGAATGCTGGACGCCGACCTGAACGGAAAAAAAAAAGAACCCGACCAGCACAGCTGTTTGGCTCTCTCGCTGAATGACAGCTCCACTGTTTAAAGCCTTGTTGGCCCTACCTGTGTTCGCTTGACCTGTTCACTTCCCTGCCTGCCTCCCAATTTGCTTCCCTATATACGGTATACACATGCTGCATGCTGCTTGTGCTGCCTGAGCAAGTTCACAGTTCTCTGAGCAACTGTCTACTTACTATTTCATGTATCCTGTGTCTGAATACCCATGTACTGATCCTGGCTTTGTCTATTGTCTGTGCTTCTCTGTCGCCAGCCCTGAACTTGTTTCCTGGTATTACTTCAGTCTTCTGTTGTACTCTGCGCATGCTAGTGGACTCTGCATTCTCCACTGTGCGTACCTGGTGGCTTCGACCTTGTTTCAGCTTGCTGCAAGTCCGTTCTCACCAGTTTAGACTCTGTGCCTGGGGAAACCCGAGTTGGCGAACTACAAGGGCACATCCTCAAACTGTCTCATTTGGCTTTAACCTGGGATGGTGGCAGAGGATTGACTATTTTACCCTTGAATCCAGAACCCATTCACCACAAATTCTCCAGGTCCTCAGTGTCAGTGAGGGCAATGCTCTCCTCAATTATCTCTGGCCCTGAGACAGCTGGTAAGCCTCTAGTGCCCGTTTTCTTGGGTTATGCTCCAGGTGGATCACATGAGGGATTATATCACTAATCCCAAACTCGTTGCTGCAAACCATTTTGGATACCTCTTCAAAATGGGTGCATTCAATTTGAATGATAAACCATTGACATGGTGAAAAGAACCCTCTGTTTCTCAGGTCCTGTTCTCATAGCCTAATCTCATTGATGGCAGGCAGCTACTGGTGCAGGTCTGCCACATGGCCAACGTCAAGTTCCATCTTATGGGGGGTCATAGATGAGGCTATTTGCAGGCTACTGATTTTTGTGCTGCATTCTGCCAGATGAGCCAAGGCTGGATATGACCATTTGAATTGGCCAAAAGCCTTTCTGGCCTGATGAACAACCTCCTAGAGGAAAGGGTACCTCATGGTGAACCTTTTCACCACCAGGTTGAGGACATGTATCAAGCAAGGTACATGTGTGATTTTTTTTCCAGGCAATTGGTGTCCAGCAGGTTAGAGTCTTTGTCACATACAACCTTGCCTGGCTAAAGATGGCATAGGATGAGCCACATTTCAGCCTTGGCCTAGAGAACTCCTAGCAGCTCTGCCCCAGTGTGGATCCTGTTTCCCCAGACAGGGATGCTGCCTGGCAGTGTATAGCTTGGAATATTTCATGTGCTCTGAGGCTCTGGAGGGAGACTGGTAGTTCCAATGTGTCAGAGGATGAGGCCAGTTAGAAAGAGATGATATAGGTGATCTGAAAGACAAGTTGTGTTGCCACCAGCTGCAGCAGTGTGCCCTTTCCTGCATTCTTCCCAGCCACCAGAAGGTTAATATGTCATGCAATAAAGGATATGTAGCTCATGCTTACTGGATCAGCATGTGTGCCTTGCTGCTGATAGAGTGGTCTATCACACAGACACATTAAATGCTGGTGGAGGGCAGGGATGACCTTCTGGGCACAATAATGGTAGCCAGGTACCTGCCACTGTGGTGTGGAAAGGGCCATAATATTACTGTAGCAGGATGCTTTCATGAAATGTTTTGCTAAGCTGGCATTAAGATGCAAAACATGTTATTGATTTAGAGAATTTTTTCTTTCCTTTTAGCAGCTTAGGAAGGATGCTGCTGGGGATGGCATGGAGGGTGTGAGAGAATTCTGCAGATTTTCAAGCCCTCACCTGACCCTCCTCATTGTAGTTCTATGAACCTCTTCCCCACATGATGTGGTGTTGCCCAAGCCACCAAAACCCTTGTGTGAGACCTCCCTGCCATTAGAGGTCACAGATGTGATTTTTTTTTGGATGCAGGAGGATAAAACTGTAATGGAGGTATGGAAATTAAAGAATGAAGAAGCGGGGTGTAAACATTTTGCTGATGACTTGTTTTATCGACTAGACTGTCCCCATTTACTGGGGACAGTAAATATGGGGACTGTCCTCAGCAAATGGAAATGAAGGGCAACCATTCCCTGTAGACAATATTAGCCACATAGTCAAGTTGACTGACACATGCACATGCCACTAAATTTGGCCTGGTCATTTATACTTCAATGACTTCTGGGTACAAAAGGATTCATGTAACAAATGTAAAAATGTAATAAATTTAGTAAAAAAATCATTTACCTATATTTCCCTTAGAGATTGCATTTTATTTATTTTTTTATTTTTAGTGGCATGCTTTTGTGCAGACTTTACTACTGCACAATTAGCCAAACCTAAATTTATTGTGATCATTCGTTACAGGCAGCTAAATGATAAGGATCCTTTGTGATACATAAGTATATATAGCATGATGCATTACAATAAACCATTTTCTTAAAAAACAATACCCAACTTTCACCATGCCACCCAATTACTGCACCACAGGACACTTTACATGGTACCCTTTATTTAGCCCACAGGATACTGTCCTTACCATTAAAGGTACAGTTGGTTGTGTTTGCGCACAACTGCCACTGACTACCAATGCAGCAGGAAAGGGGTTAAATATTATGGGTAAATAACACTGTCACTATTCATCAAGATGGAGGAAAGTAAATAAATGCCAATGGCCACCAATTCAGAGAGGAAAAGGGTTAAATAACACTGCCACTGACCACCAACATGGGGGGTTAAATAACACTTACACAGAGAGTAGGCTCACGTTTTAAGCCCCTCCTTCTGTTAGCACAATTTTGTCACACACACAGTTTGCTATGGCGTGCTGCACATGTAACCTGATTGTTCTCCTCTGGGGGCCCAAGTCTAAACCCCACATGAAAAAAAATCTACAGCCCCAGCTGTGAGAAATGTACTGCCATTTTAAAGTGCATCTCCTTGGGCTTCATCACAATTATAACATCTTAGACTCATATACCAAAGAGTCTTTCTAAACAATAGTTTTGATTACTTCACAACAACCAATTATTGCTTGATTGGAAACTGAGCTAGGGTTTATAGAGCTGGGGCAAATGCTGCAAGTGTTCAGATGCATTCATCTTTCATTTGAAAAGTTCCTTCACAGGTGATTCTCACCTCCTTTTGACCAGCATTTCACATCAATGTCCTTCAAACTACTATTGTATTTTTGAAATGAGAAAAGCAACTCTGATACAAACAAAAGTTCATCTACGTACGCAAGCCTTTAGGAGTAGAAGGAAAATCCAGAGGACAGATTTCTCTCCCTCTAGGTTCCATTAACATTATGAACATGCTCATGGGTGACCAACTGTCTGGACTTTATGCTCTAGTTCTTATTTACAAAAAAATGAAGCAAGAATTATTTTTATGATACTGTTCATACAACACAAACAAGGCTTTGAACTGCATTGCTTACAAAAATGAGTTGAAGTAAATTTAATGGACCTAATCCAAAAAAATACTTCTCACATTTCTTGATCTTTGGGTATAATATGTGGAATAAATGTATCTGGTGACAGAGGTTCATAACGTCTTTTACTAAATACATTCCTTTCTAGCCTGTACTAACTGTCCTTTAGTAAAGCTGTACTTACAATGAAATGTGCTAGTGTATATTAACTGTGTAAATGTTTATTAGAAGAATAAAGCAGGAACATTCTTCTATGGGTGCCAATAATTCCACACAAAAAAGTGAAAAAAAGATATTTATTTAAATGAATGTATATGCTACATGAAATACTGCTGTACTTTCAGACAATATCTTTGGATATACCTTATATAAACAAGACTAGGACAGTAAAACATTTTCTCTAGGGTGTATGATGTAGCTTGTGTGAGAACTGGAGAACAAATGTATCTTTCTATCACAGTGGCTAGAAAAGTGGAAAAAGGATAATAAGAACTGTAGCAATTGCCCTGAAGAAGATCCTGAAAATGTTGGTTTCTCCTAAAATTTCCAATAATGACCCATCCTTTAACCAGACCCAACAGTTCACTAACACATCAATAGTAATATAATTGAGCTTTAATAAAGAAGAGATAAGACCTGAAGGAAAGTTTGATACAACAATATAATCCACTAATACATAGAGATGAATGGGACTGGTATTCTTTACTTCCAGGGAGACCTTGTCTAAAATGCACTGGCCGAGTGGAAAATGCCACTACAGGCAAAAATAATCAACAAATTGTGTAAGCTAATGCCTTGTGTTTGGGTAAGAGGGCTGGGCTTTCTACAGGAGCCTAACTGCAATTTAATGTACCCTAGCTAGCCAAGGGCTCTGAATATTATCTACAGGGAACAAACTGTGGCCCAAATTGCCTGCTCCGCTCCTCCCAAAACATCTTCCTCTCTAGCTCCCTCATCACCTCCTCCCACGCTCACCTCCAGGACTTCTCCAGTGCCTCTCCCATCCTCTGGAACTCCCTACGACATTATGTCCGGCCAGCCTCCACCCTGTCTGTCTTTAGGTGATCTTTGAAAACTAACTTATTCAGGGAAGCCTACCCCACCTCCACCTAAGAACTGTACTTGAATCACCTCCACCAGATCATCCCCCGCAGCTATCACCTTTTGTATCACCTCCCCCTTCCTTTAGATTGTAAGCTCCACGAGCAGGACCCTCATATTCCTTCTATACTGAAATGTATTGTAATTGTACTGTCTCCCTTATATTGTAAAGCGCTGCGCAAACTGTTGGTGCTATATAAATCCTGTATAATAATAAGAAGAAGAATAATAATGGCCACAATGCCCAGGCTGTGCAGCTTCCATGCCTTAAATGAGCCACCAGCCAGGGTTTTCAGAAGAAATAAAGAGTTGTTGCTGACAGCAACCAATTAGAATTCTTGCTCAATTAAATATGAGATCTAATTAGTCTGTGTTGAAAACAATTTCAGTTTTGTACTTTTCTTTAGCTTGAATGAATGCCACCTTCTTACAAAGTATCTGTAAAGCTCAAACCTTTTTTTTTGGATAGTGTATGGAAGGGCCAGATCCCTTTTTAGGTTTCTTTTGCTGTCTGTGTTCATGTTGGGGTGTTTCACCGTCACTTTATGTCCTTGTGACCATTGTGTCTCCTACAGAAAATGATAATGATCTTCTATGTTCCTGATTCGCTCAGTGGTTCATCCTGTCATCTCCTCTATCTCTACTGTTTCCTGAAGTACTGTATTTACTTACTTTTTTATTACAGAGCCCACTGTTATTTGAAGAAATATTCACAAAGCGAAATGTCAGTTTCAGAAGCCTCTTCTCTTGCTACAATTGTCATATTTTATTATACACTTTTTAATAATGTTTAATTATTAAAGGAATATATACTGCACACTTAGAAAGTGTGTGTTTACTTTGCACATTGAATATTAGTAAATTGGAAAAATTTGCAGTCAATTTGAATAACCAATCACGTGTAAGGGAAAATAGCTAAATTATTATTTTTTTTTTTGCTTACAAACAATCTTTATTTATTAAGAAATAGGCTGCAAAAACAGATCAACAGCATAAGGTATGACATACAACAGAAAAAAAGGTCACATCTGTAATATTCAGTCCAAAATTAATTTTTGCTAGCACATGATTGGTTGATTGAAGTGACACAGCCTAATTGTGAACCTCATCAAATATTTACTTTGCAAAGATAACATTTACTGCACTAAGTGAACAGCCTGCACAAAAGCCTTTTGTAAATCAACCCTATAGATTGCATGACTGTGTCCATTTTTTAATACCTACCTATTGAAAGGAACAGGCCAAGCATTCTATTGTGAATGGGGCAACTGAATCCGATAGACATTATTATTTTTTATTATTATTATTATACAGGATTTATATAGCGCCAACAGTTTGCTCAACGGTGTACATCATAACATTAAAATGGGAGACAGTATACGAGACAGTACAGTAACAATATGATTCAATACACGAGGGGATTGAGGGCCCTGCTCCTTGGAGCTTACAATCTAGGAGGGAGGGGATAGTGGTACAGGAGGAAATAGCTGTGGGGGATGGAGTGGTTGGAAGAGTGGAGGAGTTCAGTAATTAGCTGAGGGCGGGGTAGGCTTCCCTGAAGAGATAGGTTTTCAGAGTGCGCCTAAAGGTGAGGAGAGTAGGTGATAGTCTGATGGATTGGAGTAGGGAGTTCCAGAGGATAGGGGAAGCCCTAGAGAAGTCCAGGAGACGGGCATGGGAGGAGGAGACCAGGGAACTAGAGAGTAGGTGGTCTTGTGAGGAGAGGAGAGTACGTTTTGGGTGGTATTTGGATACCAGATCGGTGATGTAGTTTGGGGCAGTATTATGAACAGCTTTATTTTAATGTTAGTATTTTGAATTTTATCCATTGGGCAATCGGAAGCCAGTGGAGGGATTGGCAGAGAGGGGTGGCAGATACGGAGCGGTTAGTAAGGTGGATGAGTCTGGCCGCAGCATTCAAGATAGACTGAAGCTGGGATAGCCTGCGGTGAGGTAAGACGATGAGGAGGGAGTTGCAGTAGTCAAGGCGTGATATAATGAGGGAGTGAATGAGTTGCTTAGTGGTTTCCGGGGTTAGGAACAGACGTATTTTGGAGATGTTGCGGAGGTGAAGTCTACAAGAGTTTGTCAGCGAATGGACCTGGGGCGGGAAGGACAGATTGGAGTCTAGGATGACACCTAGTACTCTGGCTTGAGGGGAGGGACTGATGGTGGTGTTGTTGGTCATAGCAGATTCTTTGATGTAGGAAATCCTTTACAGGGCAATAGCTGTGTCACTGTGGATACTTGTAAAGGAGTGACAGTTCCCCTTTACAGGTGTATGTAGTGGCTGTGTTTTGGTGTGAGAGCTACGGAGACTGAGGGTAGGTATCTGTGACTGAAATCCACATGTGGTCACTTGCCACTTAGGTGGTTGAGCATTGAATATAATCCTTGCCATGTGAAAAGCTGTGGGCAATAGTTCTGCTACAAACTTATAAATTAAGGCAACAAAGCTGAAAGACTGTGCATGTACTTTGTGTTTATTGAAACAGGTATAGGTGTCCTTTTATGACACAGAGAATAGCTGCGATTCAACGGATCTCAGCTATTCTCTGGTCATTCACAGTTTATAACACTCAGGAGATCATGTCAGCCCTTCTCTGGAGATCTGTGTTCTCCCTCCAGATTCTCCAGCCCAGAGCTGGAGAATCAGAGGGACCGAAAACTAAGCAGAGATAATTTACCTCTGCTTAGTAAACTGATCTTTTACTATAATCGCGAGAGATTATAGTAAAATGAGCCGTTTTTCAGAGTTTGTACACCCTTCTCAAGCGTTTGGAGACCGTTCTCCCTTCGTTCGGAGAACTGCTTCATAAACTGCATTCACAGGAGAACTGTGTTCCCCGAGAATGCCGGAGAACTGAGCAGCGATCTATTACCGCTGGTTCACAAACGGACACCATAGTGAGGCTGATTTACTAAAGTATTTGAGAACGTTCACACACACAAATTGTATGAATGTTCATTTCAATTATTCAATCAAGTGCAGATGAAATAAGTAAGCAAGGATTCTTCCTTTTACATGATTGGATAATTGGAGTGAATCTCAAATAATTTAGTAAATCAGCCCTGTTGTGTCAGGCATGAGAGATCTTCTGATGAACCAGAAAAAAAAACTTTTTTCAGGACTGTACAGTGCACAGAACCATTTTGCAGAACTGTGTTTATTGTGTCAAATCAGTTTAGGGGAGACCACTGATTTCACTGGATTAAATTGACAAAATTTTTACTAAACCCACAACAGCAAAATCAGTCTGTATATACAGTAAACCATGCATTATATACTCACTCTGGAACATAAGAGGTTATTCCTTTGCATTGTGTAAAAAGAATGTTTGCTTCTGTCTTTTCTGATCCTCCCCTTCTTCCACAGTCCCCAATCAATCTACTGATAGAACAGAGCCTTGGGGGCAAGCTGCACAAGCTCAGTTTGGTGTGTATTGCTAAAGAGTTTTTGTTTTCTTGCGAGAGTGCATGTGATCAGCACAGGACCAATCCGTGCTGTCCAGACAGAGGGCCAGGGGTCCTGCAGCCTCATAAGAAAATCAGGGGAGAATGAAAACTCCTCCTACCAGCTTCAAGAGTGCTCTGCTGGACACTGTTGATGAGAAAAGGTATTTAGCCAATAATATTTAGTATAATAATTGCATTTCCATGTTCTGTGTACTGTGGGAGACCAGATATTATGAATGCAGGCTCATGGGTTAAGTAACACTTTAATACTCAGGTTGAGTTCTTTGAAGGGCTGTGTTGCTTGACCTGCTCTGCACTGCAGGACTCACTGGGTAACTTTTGAGGAAACACCTGCATTCAGTACTAAAGTTTGAGCTACCAAGTTTACTTTGCAAGTTACACATATGTACTAATGAAAGTAACGAAAGGGGAGGGGAGGTGAAATGTGCTGCCTCCTGAAGAGCGTACAGAGACAGGCACGTTACTTGTCTGTGTATGCTAACTTGTACTTCTAAAAGTGGAACTATTAAGAACTACCTGAATCTGATGCATGTTTTGGTAAAGCTTCCAAAACTGGTGGCAGAGTTTTCGAATCTGGTACAGGACCTTTTAAAGGGTCATACCACCAAAAAATGTATTATTGAATTCTTCTGATTGTGTGCTACTGATCTCCATGTGTACAATTAATAATCCGAGGCTGTATATATCATTGAAATCATTTTTCAACTCATGTGGTTTCCCTAGAGAATTGTGTTGGGGAAGCACAGAAGCTTTTTTGCAGGTCCCAGATCCCGAAACCTCTCATAACTGAAGGTAATTAAAACTTAGATGCCAGGACTAAATTCAGTAGCATCAATTTACTTCACAATGAACTCTATGATTCATCTGTTTGAAAGAGTAGTTGGAGAACTTAGAATGTGCACAGGTGTGCGTTCCTAGTTCATTGCTGCAGTGTAATTAATGCTGTCAAGGCATTGGACATGGTGAGCACAAATCGATTAAACAGCCAACAATAAAACCTTTTACGTGTGCTCAGGAAAGACACAAATTTCTCTTACCATAAAGCTGGTGTTTCTTAGGAAATTTACCTTCTTTGCCACAAGTAACTCAAATGTATTCAGTTTTGCCAGATAGGGAGTAACTTTACTGGTTTGCCAGAAAGAAATAAGTCTGAAAAGCCATTTTCTTCAATAAAATGCGTGTTTATTTCATGATGAAAGTCAACGATGCATATTTTTTGGGCAAAAGCACCCAAGAGGCTGTGCCATTAAACTGGAAAATATAGTCTAGTAAGACCCCAAGGGGTATAGTTTTTCATATTCTGTAAAATTAGTTGGCTTTTAAGCTGCAAAAGGTATGTTGCAGCATAAAGCAACAGCCTGATAAAACAAACTAGCACAGTGCTTTGTTGTCGTAAGATAAACAGTGTGTTCTCTAGAATTACGGATCTGTAATTGGAAAATTGAAAGACTAGAAGCACTTAGAAATATCTGTAATCACTTTAGGTTGAGGTCACTTAACTTTCTATTTGAGATGAAAAGAGACACACTGCTCACAAAAATTCAAGTTAGTTACCAAGTACCTTTATGTCACTCCTAGTTGCTTTACGGATGCTTAACAATTATAACACTCCATTAATTATCTCAACTACAGTAAATGTCATATTCCTTAATCTTTTTAAAGCCTGTTTTTGCCTCCAAATTCTTTTGTTTAGTGACACTAAATCTGCTGAATCTACGTAGCTCACATAATAATGCATACATTTAATAGGGTCTACTAACTTGTGTGTATTTTGATGTTATTTATTTAAGCCCTATAAATATTCCTGATGTCAAATCCAACCTAAATTTTTTATTTTCTCATTGTGTTTCCTTTGACTATTTAATTATTGGTGCAAAGCAAATCTAGATTTCTGGAAAGGCTGAATAAACCAAGGTCTTAGAAGTACCCAGTTGCTCAATGCTTCATTTCATTCGTGCACTTAATTTTTTTGTAAGCATACATTCTTAAAAGAAAATACATTTTCCTTTCAATTACAAGTATTATAAACATATTTATTTTATACCAAATGTTGGAAAACTGGCAGCTACACTGAGCCCCGGAGAAGTTTTTCTTATCCTATGGAAATTAAACGTTCATACCAGTTCCATCAGACTCCAGCTATGATTGACGAGATGACTATTCAGATCTTATTCTGACTACATAGTTGACAATTTGGAGCTTTCCAAGCACTTTGAATTACAACAATTTTACCTATAGTGAGTGACTGAATAATCAAATCATAAAAAAAAAAATTAAAAATGCCCCTTGATTGCCACTTTAGTCTATATATATTGCCACCATGGTTTTGGTTATTTGGTGGCTGAAAAGTTAGTGAGCTTGGGTAGTGGATTACTGTGTTTAAAAGCAGATAGAAAAGGGGTATTTGTAAAACAGTGAATATTATGTTCATCAAACGTTTATTGCAGGTGATCAATCACTGTTATTCAAAACACATCCTCCATAACGATTCACCTGCAATAAATCTTTGGTGAATGTCACATTTACTGTTTTATAAATATTTTCTTATAATGGCCAATTTAATTGCCGAATGCATGAACAGCATTAGCAGACCATGACTAAAAATGATTGGAGGAAAAATATATAAACCAGGAAAGATTTTTTCCTTGCAACTGTAATTGCCACCCACATATAGTGCTGGTTCCAAGGAAGCTATTTGTGGAGCATATAGACATGTATGCTCAAGAACAGGCTGCAATTCCTTTAAAAAAAAATATTTGAACCTTAGATAGCTTTTTATAAGGTTGGAAAAGTCAAGAATGTAACCCACAGAAATGTTATTATTTGTGATACATTAAAATGGACATTAGATGGGTCTGCCATGGACAGAACAGCCCTCTGGAACTTATATGCTTTATAGCAGAATTCAGCTGGTGAGCAGGGCAGTCAGGGACTACATTTACCAAGAGAGGTAACGTATGTGTGGGGGCATATAAGTATAAACGCCCGGGAGATTAGCCAGGGAGAGACTGAAGGGGAAGGAAGTGTGCTGATGGCTGAAATGCTGAACTAGGCCGTAGAGCCAGGGTTGGAAGAAGAGGAGAGTGGAAAGAGCCTTCTGACCAGCCAGTCTGCCACGCTGCTCGGCAGGCTACTCGGACAGCAGGAGACCAGACGGAATGCTGAGTCTGAGCCAGAGAGTCCATGGACTGACCCCGTAAAGAAAGACAGACTGCTGCGATCTGCTGGACCACTTATTCGGGTGAGAGGGACCCATGCACCCACTAACCAAGTGAATACTGACAGTTTGTCACATCAGCTATCTGCCTACACATAGTTGTGAACATTAGTTGACCAGTTAACCAGTTTGTGGCCTAGTTCTCGCAGCCCCCATCGTTGAGATACTTCTACATTGCAGTTGATTGTACAAACTGACTGCAGGACATACAGTTGCAAGCCAGGATTAAGCAGTGCCAACTGAAACAAGTTCCCCTTCTTCAACAGAACAGGATTCCTATTACTGTTAACTTTGCCTTTGATGTACAAAGGGAGTTGTCTTTACCTATAGAGATTCATGCCAATTGCTGCTATTCATTACTTCAAATCTGCCCCATGTTGAGTGTTTTAAAGGGGCCCCCTGCCCTAATTCACTACCACCTAGAGGAAAGGTGTTAAATCTCCTTTGTTCCTTCACTATCTTTGTGTTGCCATCCTAAGGAACTATATCCCACACCTCAACTCAGCTTCATACCAACTGGGCCCCAATGAGTACAGAGAAGACATTGTAGTGTTCTTAAAAGGACAGTGCTCAATTGTAACTGATAATTCACTTTCTTTTACATCTAATCCTTGTCATCTAGTTCTGAGGACCCACAGTGAGCTTACCTGTATCTTGTTAGTTGGGGATTCAGCAGTCCCATCAGATTCTAGGCAGTGGATTTTTTCTGAAAGCAGGCTTGCTAACAGTTTTTGTTGCTTTATGGTGAATGTTGTTATTTTGCTCACAATTGCCTAGAGTGGTTATATTTGCTGCATATATCAGCAAACATAGGGCAGATGTCTCACCTCTGCTCGCTCTCACTTAGACTTCTATCTGCCCTTTAAGGAGCTCTTTTGCCTAAAGGAACCACTAGTATCTTCTTGTAGTACTCCCCCTTAAGGGTTGCTTAGTAATTCTTTTGGGTTCCCTGTCAATCTGAGCCTCTTATTGCAACCCCAACCTCTGCTGACACCACCATGCTCCCATGACCAAAGTAAATCACAACTGTAAAATGGAATTACACACAAGTTAGTGTAAACCAATATGAAGTTTGTATTGTAATCAAAGGTAACTTGGTCAAAAACAACACAATTACATTGATATATGCAGCTTTCTTTGAAGTGAATTGGATCAGACTTTATTGGGGTTTTTTGCCTTCCTCTGGATCAACTGTGGGTATAGGATTGTGTATATGAAGTTTTTTTATTCGTATGTGTGTGTGCGTGTGTTTTAATTGGTTGAATTAGAAGGACTAGTGTCTTTTTTTAACCTGACTATGTAACTATCAAAATGAGAAGGGGAAGCAGATTTGACTATCACTTAGTGAACAGCGTTTGCAGTCTGGTAAACACTATAAATGTGCAAATGTAAGACAGTCCAGTCCACCTGAAGGTTTTAGACATATTCTTGTCTAAAAATATGTCTAAAAAACCTATAAAAATAATAAAAATGTGCATTTACTATTTTTTCTTTTAGGAGCCAGGAAAGCATTGCACCAACCATCAGCAAATCACTGGTACTATGCAGGTCTCCTGCAGACTGTCATTTCAAGCTGTCTGTCCATACATCGTAAAGTGCAGGCAGTTATATAATGACAGGAAGACTCAATGATCTACTAGAGTGCTCAACACCACCTTGGTAGTTCATTAAGAATTTCAAGCCGACACCTGCAAAGGATGTCTGTACGTGTAGTTCAATAATTTACAGAATGATGCGGCTGTGTGGGTGGAGTCCTGCACAGTCATGTTCTTTTATAAAAATGGCAGCTGGTACAGAGAACATCTCCCTGTACTGCTGTCACACAGAGGAGTGGATCGCTGAGGGGCCGTAGGAGCAGAAGCATGTTACATGTTCCACCCTAAAAATAAGTGGAATGTACCATGTTCCCGAAGGTAAACTTATCCTTTAAAAGCTTAAAAAACAGGAAAGCTCATACAACATGTAGGGGGTGTGAACGCTGGCATGTATACTCAGATGACAGAGCATTTGCCATTCCCAGAAGATCAGATTTTTAGCAACTAGAGTTACAGTGATTGGGCATACTGTATTATGGCTATACCTAAGAATAGGGATACCCTTAAAGGGTAAATCATCTTTTGTGCATAAAATAATAAATAAAAAAGTAATATATCATATAATTTCAGTAAAAAACATATTGTAATTTAATGTTATTGCACTCCCATTCAGGAACCAGACTTCTAAGGACCTAACAGAATATACATATTTTTCTTAGGAACAGAAATAGGTAGGACCATGCAACAAAGTTTTTTTTAAAACCCTTGTAATGCACACTGATCACCCAGAGAAGATTTATTTTTTGTCAACAAGAGTGAAGTTAATCTTTAAGGTTCATTCCGGACAAAAGTTTGGACTGAACTTTTTATGTTCAGAAATTGGGTGTAATAGCAGTATTACTACAGCATCTCACTGGTAATAGTTGTTAAGGACACTGTTGGGTGCAGGCACCACCAAGTCCCTAACAATCAGTGATGTCATCAGCCCCATTCCCTTAAATGGCCGGTAACACACATCCATGTTAGCAAAGGAGCAGGGTGGTGACATCATTGACCAAATATGGCCATGTTTATAGACCAAACATAACCATTTCCATATTTCCACATCAAGCCGCCTTGCATATAAATTTAATGAGAGTCATTAGCACAGGAGTGTGGTGTGAGTAGGCAGGTTGATGTAATGACAGTTTTTCTTTCAATTATTGGTGGGCAACGATTGATGGGTGACGTTCGTTGTAATTGATGCTGGATTTATAATGCTGAATTTTTTCTTATTTTTGTTTAATTTTTAAATAAAGGACTTATTAAAAATGTGTGTGTGTTTATTTACAACTAACTTTTTTTGTGAATGAGTAGGGGTATCATTTACTCACTGTTGTGGGGGGGGGGGGACCTGGCCAAGATATCAAGGGGGACCCCTTCACTTTACAGTGGCTTCCAAAATTTTGATCAGTCCCTCTACTCCCACACAACCCCTGGGATAGGGTTTGGCATTTGTCCTCAACAACCTGCCCCCCCCCATTTTGAGGAAATGTGGCTGGATATTGTTTGGGGGTTAACCCCCTTTCCTGGCCTGCCAAGCTGTATGCTCAGAGTGAGGGTCTTGTATAGATTTAGAGGGGTCACTGTGCCATTATTTGTTTACTTGTATTTCCCCCTAAAATTCATATTAGATCTAAAGGGTCTGGTATAGATTTGGAGGGTCCTATGTAATTAGATTTTTTGCACCGGGGGGCCCCCTCAAAATCCATACCAGATCAAATGTTATAGTATTGATTTTGGGGGACCATGTCACTTCTTTTGCATGTGTCCCCCCTCTAAAATCCATACCATATCCAAAGGGTCTGATATTGATTTTGGGGAGGACCCCATGCAGTTTTTTTTACATGTATAGCAAAAGTGACATTGAAAAAAATAATTAATTCAATTTTCCCTGCAAGCTTCCTTCATTTTGTAAATATTTCAATTGTGACCCCCTCTACCCAAAATACACACCAGACCCTCATCCTGTGTGAAGTGGGAATGGTATGTATTTTGGGGTGTCCCCATTGCATTATTTACAAAATAAAGGAAAGTTTCAGGGAAATGTAATTAATGGCATTTTAACAGGTTTTTTTCCTTTGCACATGTCACTTTTTGCTATACTAGTGTCACATATCTTGGTTGAAGGCTTCCTTTGCAGCTCTGGTCTGAGCACCCCTGAATGTCATGACAGAGATACAAGGATCCAAGAAGCACGGGTGTCAGTAGCTTGATAGCAGGTCACTGCCACGGTCAAGGACATAGTCAAGGATAACCAGGGTCATACACGGTGAGACAGCAGCATGGTCAGGAAGCAGGCCAAGGTCAGTACCAGGGAAGCAGGCAGAGAAATGTCCAGTAGCAGGCCAAGGTCAGCACCAGGGGATCAAGCAGAGCAAGGTCCAGTAGCAGGTAGAAGTCAGCACCAGGGAAGCAGGCAGAGAATAGTCAGAGGCAAGCCGAGGTTAGAATCTAGAATCCACAGAGCGAGGTCAGGAACAAGCAGTTTCAACAATGAACAATCAGTCAGCAAAACCAGGAACATGGATCTTCTCTAAACAGGCAGCTTGGCACCAATGCGTGAAGACATGCACACTGGAGCACACAAATGCGCCTACATGTTAGTGCATGCTGGATATTAGCCCGAGCTCGTCTGTGTGTTGGTACATGTCCACGAGCATTAGTTGCATGGGAATGAGCATTAGCTGCACAAAAATGAATATTAGCTGTATAAGTTTCCTGTTTTTTTCCATGCTAGAGATGTGACAAATCACAGGCAGGTTTCGAGAACCTTCCCAGTTTTATTTTTTAAAGGAATAGGAATAGTGTGTTTTAATGTTGCACTTTAAGCACTAATAAATGCAATGATCCCTGCAAAATGGTATTAAAGGAAAAGGTTATTGCATTACCCCTGGGACAATTCCCAGTCCCTTGTGCATTTTTTTCCATGGACAACCCCTTCACTATTACCCTTAAGAATTGATTCAGCTCCCATTGACTTCAATGGGGTTCAGACTTGGCATCCAAAACTTTTGATACGTTCGGCATGTTCCACTCATAGCAAATACTAGAGAGCTTTGAGTACTGTTATGAACACTTAGAAGCTAGGGGAAAGCATGTGTTATCATCTCTCCTATAATAAAATATTTTCCCTGTACAGTCAGATAGTATTCTATTAAAAAACAGCTCTGAACCATACCACTGGGTTTCGACAATAAGCAATTATTATTAAGTCCTGGAATGCTGAGTAGATAGAGATGACATTCCTATATATTTAAAATGGCAGTTAAGGTGTATTCTTATAAATGTATTTTAAAATGAAGTGACCTGAAGAAGTGGCTATCAGTAAACCATTAGCCAGGAAGAAACCTTCCCCATAAAATTACCAGCAGGACATTGAATCATTTGTTCTGTTGGTGAAAGTCACAAAGAAAGTCTTAAAATTATACAATTATAAACATAAATCAATTTATGGTGTCATTTCTGCTTTTCTACTTTAATAAATTAAGCATGTAACATTGTTCAAAATTATGTCAGTTACGCATATAATAATCTTTTAAATTAATGAAGTGATGGAGCAGTTTGATGACGACCGTGATTTACTGGCCTGCTTTTAGCTGATGCTAAAAGCTTTTCATTTAATAAATTGCCCCCTTGAGAAATTACCAAAAATGAATATTTTCTGTGCTAAATGTTCCAAGGTTTACACTTTTTCAATATATTAATAAATGGCAAGGGATATGCATTTTTCAAAATATATCTTCTTTTACATATATTTAATTGAAATTAATTAGTGTAATACGTTTGAAGGAAGTGGTCAAGCCGAGAGGTTCAAGATCATTTATAACAATTTCTTTTAGTAATAAAAAAAGGAATTTTAACAATAGCATTGATCGCATTCTTAAAACTTTTATAGTATCTTAGGAAAGATTCCAAGATATTTTGATTAATTAAAGGGGAACCTGACTTACATTAGAAGACTACTTGGCTGTTACTATTTGGATATCTCTGTCAATGTATCCTTTCATTTGGAATACAATCTCTTTAACAGAAAATCATCAAGGTTTGTTTTCTCCTCTGCATGCAATTAAATATAGGATAAAACCAGAAATGAGCAATAATATATCTGAATGTTAAAAGGGTAAAGAATTTACTCTTTAGGGATAAAGTATTTCCTTCTATATAGTGAGATGTTTCCTTGATGTCAGGAACTGAGAGATTTAACATGTTCAAATTTACATGTAAAGCCGAAGTGTATGTATGGCTAAAACTTGTTTTAGTGTTGGCAAGAGAAGGAAAGGTGAAAACATTTTTTGGTAGTTAATTTTTTACCTATCTGTGTAATCAATGTCCTGCAGATGGAGCAGGAAATGAGATGAAATATCTTCAAAGTGAGAGGAATTCAAACCTAGGCAGTTGTCCCCAGAACAGATGTCCCACTGGAAGGTTTACCCTCACCTCCTGTTCTGGTGACAACTGTAACATTTTAGGATTTCCCATCATATTCTGTCTCAGTAACAGTATTCATTAGAACAAAGAGAGAAGGTGAAATTATCCTGCAGGGAAACAGACAGCAATAAAAGGGTCCTAGTTCTTCCTTAGTCTATCTAAAACATAAAAAAATGTTTCAGCTTATACATATGCTTTACGTCTACAGATACCACTTTACAAGAGCAGGAGAACCAATGTCACCCTGTCAAGGTCATTACAAAGTCTGACCTGTTCTCTCCTACCTTAGTTGGGTAACAGAGGTCTCTCAATAATGCATACATGTGCCACAAACATTTGCAAAGGGTTGGATTTTTCTACTGGTTCAAGGTAATTCTTCTAAATAATAAAGTGAAGCCGATCTCTACCCTTGAAGAATGGAATAAGAAAACCACTCATTTGAGAGATGTAATGGACATTTAAGTAGTGTTCTATAGTTTAGTAATATTGGCTATTGCTTTGTAGTTGAGGAATGACCAGTAAAGTGTGCACCTTATTATTTTAAAATAAAATTGAAAGAAAAAAAGTGCTTCTAGTATGTCAGAACTAAAACCACTTTTGAGTGGGACACTCTCAGGACTGCCATATTTCAACACTAGCAAACAGTGTCCTCTGATACTAACAGCTTGTCTACCAATGAGACCACTTAATGGCTGAGGACTAGAGAGGGCTTTTAAAGCATTACCCATGTTGTGAGCCTTTTTCCCATCTATGCTACTGACATATTTGCCTGGCGCATGGGCTCTACAGCTGCTGCCTCATCAAGTCTCTGTTGCACATGCCTTCACCAGCACCTTTTCAGCTTATAGCAGTCCTTTCCCATTGTCATACTGTCCTTTACCATCACTGGGTGATAATCATTGGTTTGTCTAGGAACCTATTATGTCACTCACCCAGCTGCCCTTCTCGGTACTCACCAATGAAGCAAACAACAAAGAGAATTAGAGGAAAATAAAGCCTTTAGTCTATGCTAGCTGCAACAACAGCAACGGCAATGGCAGAGTTTCTTCTTCTCTGGTGCCTAGAGTAAATTAAAGCATATACATCCTTTTTTAACTAGCACAAGCTTCAAATAAAAAGTTAATCTATACTGGTGCTACAGTATGTGCTAAAAGTTATAGTAATTGACAAGCAAATATTCAGAACATACCCTGCAATGGAAGAATTAGACTTTAAAAAGAACATTGTAAAGGTCCATAAAAACGAATACATTTTTGGCCAGTGGATTTTTTTGTGTTATTTGTCATCTTTATCTTTAGCTGTTCTGTCTGTCATCCCTATATTTTTTAAACTACTTCCCCTGTTTACTGAAAATGAAAAAATGATACATGTTCCAGTAAAGTCCATACATTTAGCTGTGTTTTGCAATAAAGGCAAACTACATTGCTCTTTAAAACTCTATTTATGCCAACTGGTTGTGTTCTCCCCAGAGGAATTCAGTTCAGTGCTTTTAAAAAATATCTTACATACTGTAAATGTGAGTGTGTTTTAACTCCAATTGATTTAACAGACACTGTCAAAAACATATTGCAACAAGTCCAAAATAGCATAGCAGTGAATGTACACATCTAATATTGCACATGTTTTTGATCGCATCTGGTATCAATGGGCCTTAAAGTGGGAGTAAATGCACTTTTGTATCTTTTACCTACAGGTAAGCTTACAATAAAGCTTACCTGTAAGTAAAATGAACATCTCCCAAATGTTCCCCCGTTTAGGAGATATTCGCTCTTTTTGTTCGCTGGCGAATGCGCTCTGAAGGAATGGTATACCCGTGCCGTTCCTTCAGAGCACTGTGCCGTGTCCCGAGACTCCTGCGCGCATGCGTGGGAGTGACATCAGTGCGGCTCAGCTAGGGCTTGCGAATTTGGATGGAAGATCTGGTGCAGATGGAGAATTCTGCAGCGTTGACACCGCACTGCTTGAGGGCTTCGTTGTAAGGTAAGTCCTGCATAATGTTCTAGTATGCGATGCATATGACATGACCTTCCATTGGATTTTTTTTTCTCCAGTGGTGGTTTACTACAGCTTTAAAGTAGAACTATATGCCAAACTTTTTTTTCATTTTGGATAGAGTAAGGGAGGGTTATAACTCCTGTCAGATTGCTATCTGTTTCCCATTGGGGAGATTTACCTTCACTTCCTGTCACCTTCTTTTCCTGTCTCACTTCCAAAACAGAAAGTAAGAGGAAATCCCTGCAAATTAAGGGAATTCCTTGAGGCCCCCCAGGTCACCAGAACTATTATCCCCATTAAAAGTTTCCCCTCTTTTACTTTCTGGGGACAACCCGAAATATGGGATTTTCTTTTACTTTCATTTTCAATGTTAATGGTAAGGACAAATAGAGAGGGTGAATCTCCCTAATGGGGACACAGACGGCAATAAAAATGTAATAGGTGTTCTAATCCACCTCCTCTCTATCCAAACCTTAAAAAAGTTTTGCTTTTAGATATACTTTAATATATTTTGGCAATATATATGTTAATATTGTCATATCTACATTTATGGTTAAAATATACCACAGTGATAAGTTCCCTCCTAGATTTCTAAACAAAGGGCCGGTTTACTGTCCTTCAAACTTTAGGGGGGCCGGACTGTGTCCAGTGGGAGAATAAAATGTCCTGGCGTCAGTGGGGTTAAACAATGCCCCATCATTAATATTAGGGGGAGGAATAGTGCCCCAGCTTTGGTATCAATGGGAGAAATAGTGCCCCATCATTGATATTAGGGGGAGGAATAGTGCCCCATCTTTTGTTTCAATAGGAGAAATACTGCCCCATCATTGTTGTCAATAGGAGGAATAGTGCCCCATCATTGGTGTCAATGGGAAGAATAGTGTCCCATCATTATTATCAATAGAAGGAATAGTGCCCCATCGTTAGTATCAATGGGAGGAAAAGTGCCCCATCATTGGTATCAATGGGATAAATAGAGCCCCATCTTTTGTGTCAATGGGAGAAATAGTTCCCCATCATTGTTTTCAATGGTAGAAATAGTGCCCCATCATTAGTATCAATTGGAGAAATAGTACCCTATCAACTGTATCAATTTGAAAAATAGCGCCCCATCGTTGGTATCAATGGGGGAAATAGTGCCCCATCATTGTTGTCAATAGGAGGAATAGTGCCCCATCATTGGTGTCAATGAGAGGAATAGTGCCCCATCATTGGTATCAATGGGAGAAATAGTGCCCCATCATTAATATCAATGAAAGGAATAATGCCCCATTGTTGGTTTCAATAGGAGAAATAGTGCCCCATTGTGGATGTCAGTGGAAGAAACTATGCCACGTTGTTGCTTGCAGTGGGAGGAATAATGCCTCAAGGGCTGGATAAAAGCAAGCAAAGGGTTGTAT
Source organism: Staurois parvus (assembly GCF_062004578.1). Taxonomy (NCBI): domain Eukaryota; kingdom Metazoa; phylum Chordata; class Amphibia; order Anura; family Ranidae; genus Staurois; species Staurois parvus. The sequence continues at coordinate 1,354,704 of NW_028318694.1, forward strand.
ATGGCCCCCGGGCCGCAGTTTGGCGACCACTGCTTAAATGATAAAAATCCTTTGTTTTTAACCCATTTTGCACATTTGAACCCATGGTTTACATACAGTATACTCACTTCAGGTCAACTACACATCTTTGTTTTGGACTGGTATGGCCATGCCTGCTCAATCATTTTTAGCATGGCTGCTGATAGTCTCTAACATGTGACAACAAAGTTACAATGTAGGAGCACAACTGGGATACAGTTGTCACCCCATGACAGAAAGTGCCTGAACAAGAACCTTTAATATTTAGTTATTACAGGAACTTATATAGTGCCATCAATTTATGCAGTGCTTTACAAATATATTGTACATTCACATCAGTCCCTAACCCTCAAGGAGCGTACAATCTAAGATCCCTAACTTACATTCATACATACACATACTGGGGCCAATTTAGACAGGAGCCAATTAACCTACCAGCATGTCTTTGGAGTATGGGAGGAAACTGGAGCACCCAGAGGAAACAAATGCAGGCACAGGGAGAACATGTAAACTCCAGGCAGGTGGTGCTAATGTTGGGGTTTGAACCAACGACCCTGGCACTGCCAGGCGGAATTGCTAACCACTTAGCCACTGTGCTGCCCACTTTATGACAGATGCACCAGTTATTCTTATAAATAAAGCTGCTGATTTTTTAATTTAAATTATTATGTTAGCTTATGGAATTTTGGTGACAGGGTTTAGATCTACTTTTAACAATCTAATTTGTAATAAAATGCTAATAATAATAATAATGTTAATAATACAGGGATCATTTTCTTGAAATTAGTCCCACATAAAATTGTGTGGCTATACATTTTATAACAAACAAATGCGATGCTCTAAATTGCATGCTTATGGTGCAGATTGATTGATCTGAGATAAAAACTCTGTATATTCAAGCCAAGCTGTTATCCAGACTGAGGCTTTGAAGGCATCACATTAGAAACCAGGATTCAGCCCTTCTCCCTTTTTCTATTTAATCTCTTAGTTTATGATCATATGCAAAGCTGAGAAAAGCTGAGAAAGACTGCCATAAAAATAAAGAATTTCGTTTCGGCCACTTGTTTCACTTACATAAATGAATCACAGTGTATGAGTATGGTACTGCGAATACCTTAGCAATAACAAGAGCTACATGCAACGCAAATGAGAAACATACGGAGGAATTTGTGTAGCTCCAGAGTTTGTAAGTTCATGGTAACGCATAAAATGCCAAAAATATGTGCATTCCTTTTTTATGTTGAATCGTTTCAAAAACACTTTAAATGATCCCAGGAGATCATTTCAAAGTCTAATTTTTTTTTTTCTGGCTGTAAATTATCCAGATGGGCAAGTTTGTCTGTTGATTATAGAAGCCGAGTTACAAAACACAAACAGTGCCACACAAAACGTTGTTTTCCCTATAAACATCAATTACAGGGCGATTAGGTATACACAATTTTTGCACGATTGCTATGAAAATATAATATACATTTCTTCCTAATGACTGGGACATGTGGAAGGTTTACATCTGTAGAATATTGCATTTTTGGTAAGCTAATATTTAATTCATCTATCCTTACCTAGGGCACACACTTTGTTTGATAACACACACAATGCGATTTATAGGCTCCAATATTTTTATAATCTAATATTGGTGTCGGGGGGAAAGGATTGCATGACATGTACTGGATCACACAAAGCTTTTTTTAATGTAAGATTTTGATCCAAACTTTGTAGCAAGTCTAAGGGGAACAAAATGAATCTAACTCTTGTGTGAACTTACAAACACTGTGGGAGAAAGCTTACAAACCAAAGTGTGAGAGATTGCTTCCTGCTGTGTCCATTCAAACTATAGTATGGAGTTCCAGCTTTATTTGTGAATAGAAATTTTTAAACAAAAATAATAGTAAAAAAATTATAATAATAATAAACAATAGTAGTAAAATCACATAAAAAGCAATAATAACTATATTGATATTAAATGTATTGTAAAAAGAAATACCAGAAATATAAATAAAAATTGTTTGAATCATAAAAATGTTTTTTATGGCAGCCTCTTCTCACTATATTTCTGTACCGCTGTATGCTATTATTTCTAACTGACTTACCTTCTCCAATGGTGTCACTCCTTCACTGATCAGATCAAGGAGATTTGACTCTGTTGTTTACATTATAAACCTAATCATGTGCAAGAAAGATAAAAGAAGAATTTTTGAACGCATCTTCACTTTACTAATATTTACTCTAAAAAGCACACTTTGCTAACTGAACAGCATTTATCCATTTAGTAAATCAACCCCATAGTCTGTCTGATTAGTTTCGAGTTTCTTTTTTTTGGTTCAGTTGGTCTCTAAATGTGTTTAACCGCTTGCCATCCTCAGGATTTACCCCCCCCTTAATGACCAGACCTCTTTTTGCTATTCGGCACTGCACTATTTCAACTGATAATTGTGCAGTGATGCCATGCTGTACCCAAACAAAATTTATGTTCTTTTTTTCACACAAATAGATCACCTGTGTGCTTTTTATTTTTCATGCTATAAAACAAAAAAAAAATTTGAAGAAAAATGATATTTTTTACTTTTGGCTATAAAAAATATATAGTAAACTCAAAGTTAGTCATAAATTTAGACCAAAATGTATTCTGCTATATGTTTTTGGTTAAAAAATCCCAATAAGTATATATTGATTGCATTGTATGAAAGTTATAGCGTCTACAAACTATGGTATAGATAAAGGAATTTACACAACATTTACTTTCTGACTGCTCATCACATTTATTGCGGTGCTAAAATACCAGGACGGTACAAACAGCCCCAAATGACCCCTTTTCGGAAAGTAGACACCCTAAGCTATCTGCTGAGAGGCATATTGAGTCCATGGAAGATTTGTGTTTTTTCCACAAGTTTTTGGAAAATGATCAAAACATTTTTTTTTTTACTCAAAGTTGTCATTTAAATTATATATTTCTCACACAAGCCATGGGTATATGTGGAATTACACCCCAAAATACATTATGCTGCTTGTACCGAGTATGGGGATACCACATGTGTGAGACTTTTTGGGAGCCTAGCCACATACAGGAGCCTGAAATCCAATGACCACTTTGAAAGGCTGAAAACTGTAACTTCCTTATTTCACTTCCTCACTACCTATCACAGTTTCGGAGGCCTTGAAATTCCAAGACCAAACCCTCCCCAAATGACTCCTTTTTGGAAAATAGACACCCCAAGGAATTTAAAAAGAGGCATGGTGAGTATTTTGTAGATCTCATTTTTTCTCACAAGGTTTTGAAATATAAAAGAAAAAATATGATTTTGTTTTCTTTCTTAATTTTCCAAAAACATGTGGCAACAAATGAGATCTGCAAAATACGCACCATGCTTCTTATCAAATTCCTTGGGGTATCTACTTTCCAAAAAGGGGTCATTTGGGGAGGTTTGGTGCTATCCAGGCATTTCAGGGCCTCCAAAACGGTGATAGGTAGTCAGGAAGTGTAATGAGGAAATTAAGCCCTTTAAAAGCCTGAAGGTGCTTATTGGATTTTGGAGTCCTGTGCTTGGCTAGACTGTCAATAAGTCTCTCACATGTGGTACCCCCATACTCAGGAGAAGTAGAAGAATGTATTTTGTGGAGTAATTCTACACATATCCATGGCATGTGTGAGCAATAAATCATTTAAGTGACAATTTTGTGTAAAAAAAAAAATATTATTTTTTTGTCATTTTCCAAAAACTTGTGGTAAAAAAATAAATTATTCTATTGACTCAACATGCCTCTCAGCAAATAGTTTGGGGTGTCTACTTTCCAAAAAGGGGTCGTTTTGGGGGCTGAGGGCATTTTTTGCCCAACATTAGAAGTTTATGCTACACATTATTCACTCTTCTAACCACCTGAAGACCAAGCCTTTTCTGACAATTTGTGTTCACATGAAAGAAATCAGTATTTTTTGCTAGGAAATTACTTTGAACCTACAAACATTATATATATATTTTTTTAAAGCAGACACCCTAGTGAATAAAATGGTGGGTGCTGCAATTTTTTATTTCACATAGTACTCGCGCAGCGATTTTTCAAACACACATTTAAAAAAAAAACAAAACACTTTTTTTACTTTTAATGCTCAAAAACACAATATATTGGCCAATTATTTGGTAATATATAAAAGATGATGGTATGCCGAGTAAATAGATACCAAATATGACATGCTTTAAAACTGCGCATGCCATGTGCAAATGGTGACAACTGCATACATTTTTAATATCCATAGGCAATGCTTTAAAAGCCTTTACAAGCTACCATTTTAGATGTACAGAGGAAGTCTAGTGCTAGAATTACTGCCTTTTATCTGATGTTTGAGGCGATATCTCACACGCATGGTGCAACTGCTGTTTGCATACCGGCACAGGGTCAACGCTCACGCACGGGAGGGCGAGGGTGCTTTTTTTTAAAGTTATTTTGTTTTTTAAAATTATTTTTACACTGTCTCTTTCATTTTTTTAATCACTTTAATGCTATCACAGGGAATGCAAATATCCCTATAACTTCAATGGGCATTGTCATATATTCTTTTTTGAGAATTCTGGGGTCTGTCAGGCTCTAGATATCTCCTCTGCGGTATATTATCTAATAAAAACAAAGATTGGTGTGATCAGATGCTTTCCCAATTTACAAATGGCGCTGTTTATATCCTGCAAAACTGAAGTGATGAAATGCTCGTAGCTTCAGATTTCTTAGACTATAGAAAGGATTGGCACCATTCTGGTCTCCAATCAGCTTTATGGTCAGCTGGCAGAAACACTGGGTACATTCTCAAGTTCCCCCAATGGCACAGGACTGCCCGAGAAGGCAGCGGGGGAGGAGAGGCATCATCTCCCGCTGCTTGTAAAAGCAATCCTGCAGCTAATTAGCCACTAGGATTGCTTTTACATGAAAGTCGATCGCCAGCTCTTTTTTTTTGTTGTATGCAGCCTGTGGGCTGAATGAAAAAAAGAAAATAAATCTCTGCCAGAAAAAGTGTGTAGTATGCCCACCATTAGAATATACTGCCCTGCATCCACCCACTTCTAATGGTGGGCACACATTAGGTTGCACGGAGCCACATGCGCCAATTCCAAGATTCCAAATGTCTAAATAGTGGCACGCTTGAATAAAAATTGTCCACGTATAAGTGGTACCCCATATGGAAAAGGGATGACACCAAGTCCCAAACTATCTTGCCACTACTCCCCATGTAATTGTCAGGGAGCAAGGAGCCAGACACACAAGGAGGTGCAATTAAAGGTAGGTTTATTAATATAAAAATAAGACAAGAGCCTATGCAAGTCCAACAGTGGAAATCGTAGCCAATGCCAGGGTCAAGAGCCAGGAAGAATCGTCGCTAGAGCCGGGATCAGGAGCCAGGAAGAATCGTCGCCAGAGCCGGGATCAGGAGCCAGGAAGAATGGTCGCCAGAGCTGGGGTCAGAAGCCAGGAGGAGTCTTAGCCAAAGCCGAGTCGGTATCCAGGAAAGCAATGAGTAGCTAAACAGGAGCTTGCTGTTGTGCAACAGACAGGACACGAATGCAATGGACAGCCACAAACAGCAGACTTATATGTGATAAGCTGCCACCGCCTGGGGGAGGAGCCGCAGAGGGCTGAAAGCATAAAGGATCCCACAGTGCTTTGCAGACACATAAGATGGATACCAGCACATGGAGCAGCACAAGGTCTGAAGAAAGGTAGGACCTTGACAGTAGTCTGGTCATCCGGGGGGCTCCACGTGACTTTTCCCTCATAAATCCGAAACTTATAAGTATAGCCTGTTGCCCTCTCACAGGTCTTCTACATCTTGACCCCATATCTGGCACGCTTGCTGGGGAGAAATTGTTTGATTGCAAGGTGACCAGAAAAATGAATGAGGGACTCATCAACGGAGATTTTTTGCTGGGGAGTATAGACATCTGCAAATTTTTGGTTACGGTGATTTATGAGGGGACAAATTTTGTGGAGTCGGTCAAATTCAGGGTCACCCAGAGGACAACTGAGTGTATTGTCATTGAAATGCATAAAACACATTATACTCTCATATCTATGCCTGGACATAGCATCAGAGAATACGGGCATATGATGAATCGGGTCTGTGGACCAATACAACCGTAATTAATTTTTTTTTAATAATGCCCATGTTGAGGGTTAGGCCCCCAAAAAATTTAAATTTGGAAACCGTAATAGTTTTCCATGTGAATGGTCTGGCAAGGTTTGAATTTGGGTTTGCGGCGATAAATTGTGCATATGAATTGCTTTGATCCACAATCAATGCATACAGATATTCCGTAAAAAACAGCTCCAAAAAATCAAGGAGACTAGTTAAATTTTCTGTTTCCACCTGAATTCCGGGTTGCGCAGTGAATGGGGGAAGTGCAGGTGCTGCAGAATTTGTGGGCTGCCAATCGGGATTTGCAAGCCCACCCTGAAGGATACTAGGGGCTCTACGAGCCTGTGTGCGAATTCCCGGTGGCTGCGGGACACTACTTGTGCTCGCCACCACACCAGCTTGTACTGCACTTATGGGACTCGCCATGTCACCAAGTGATACTGCAGTGCTGGTATGTGAAAGACCAGAATATAGTAGGCCACATTTTGCTTGCCAGTTCACCAAAAGGTAGAGCGGCACTAGTACTACCACTCTGCTGCATATGAGAGTCAGCAAAATTTACCGGCAAGTGCTAGCAGAGATTAGGGCTGATTCTGCGAACACTGCGGTTTTGTGTGTAATATATCAAGTGACAGTGACCTACTGACACTGCACTTGCTGGGGGAGAAGGAGTGTGTAAGCGTAGGGGCTAAACGCAGGTGCTGGCAGGTGCCTGGACTGATCCCGCCAACTCTGCATTTTTGGGGACGCTATACTAATGTGAACGCACGTATAATGCTGATCTGAGAAAAGATATTTATCCGTTCAGACACTATACTAACAATGGAGGTTTATTGTGTATGAGCATGTTCCTGGCAATCAAGGGGTTAAATGTGATTACTGGTGTACTGATGGGCAATTTGATGCTATCTGGGAGGGGCATATAACCACGTAAGCGTGAATCACGTATATATATGTGATTTTGTGCCCCCGTGCCGCCCTGTAGCAGTATTTCTGCTATAACATGGTCAGGAAGCAGTTAAAGAAGCGATTCGCATTATGGTGCTGCATTACTTTAACTGGCAATTGCGTGGTCATTCAACGCTGCAGCTAAATGAAATTTACGTCCTTTTTTTCCCCACAAATTGAGCTTTCTTTCGGCGGTGTTTGATCTCCTGTGTGTTTTTAATCTTTTCCACTATAAAAAAAAAGCCTGACAATTTTTTGAAAAAAACAATATTTTGGACTTTTTGCTATTAACCATGTCCAGTAAAAAAATTTAAAAATCAAATTTCATCATAAATTCAGGCCAAAATGTATTGCACAACATGTCTTTGTTAAAAAAAATTCCAATACGAGTAAGTTAATTGGTTTATGTGAAACATATAGCGTTTACAATTGGCGGTATAGATGCTGGAATTTTTTTTTTTTCACTATTAGTGGCGGCAATCAGCAAGTTATGGTGGTGATCAGCAACTTATGGCGGTGATCAGCGATTTATAGTGGCACTGCGGTGGGCATTCTGACACTGAGGGGAACTGACTTTGTGTCACTGACATCCCCAGTGACACCAATACAGTGATCAGTGCTATAAAAAAGCACTGACACTGTACTAATGGCACTGGGGAGGAAGGGGTTAACATGAGGGGCAATAAAAGGATTAACTGTGTGTAGGGAGTGTTTTACTAGGGGCGGGGGGTGTGTGCTTCACTGTAAGAACACTGATCGGAATGGCTCTGCTCAGCCATCCCGAGCAGTGTGCCCAAACTGACAGGGAGGAGGGCTGTTGGTAAAAAATGCAGCCCTCCTCCCTGGCGGTGATCACCAGCCGGGTCACAGTGATTGACACCTGGGGCCACAATAGGCGGTGCGGGTAGGGTGCGTGCGTTAGCTACCTGGGGATGCAGAATGATATATACATGATCCTGCGCACAGGGGCCGCCCTGAAGCAGTAAATGTACTGTGGGCGGTCCTAAAGCGGTTACATTTAATAATCTTTTTTTTTTATGAACAGCAATAGAAGTATTGCTGTAACCCCAACAGCTCACAGCAATCATCAGGATGGGATAGAGAGGAGCGTGGCTGGATAACTACAGTACTATAGCATTATGGCATCCAATGTAAAAGTGAAAATCTACCACAGCTTCTCAAAAAATATAAAAATGCTATTTTATTTCCTCCATCACATAAAAAAAGAATCAATGTCAGTACTTATTGATGCCTCTGTAGGCGCCAACATGTACTGGCATTGATTCTTCTTTTATGTGATTAAATAAAATAGCATTTTTATATTTTTTGAAAAGCTGAGGTGCCAGATTTTCACTTTTACATTTTTTTAAAGTCTTTAGTTGTATTTTCCAATTCCCTTCTTTTCTCTTTAGGGTGCTTCCATTGCCAACCAGAACTACCGGCCCTCTGACATTTACCCACATAAACAATACACAGTTTTTGCTGAAAGTGGAGCTTTAAGCTAGTTTTTTATTTTGGCTGCAGGGTGACAGGAAGTGAGGTCACTTCCGGTGTGTTTACCCTGGCGGGAATTGAAAGAAATTTCACCAACAGTTACAAACAAAACACTTTATGTGGTAAAGTAGGGAGGGGTCAAAATCTTGGTCAGGCATGACTGTCACTATCCTCGTTGAAAAAATTCATTCTTAATTTAAGGTCCTAAGTACAGCGAGTGATGGATAACTCTGCAAAGGGACACAGACAGCAATAAAAACCTAATTTTAACCCTTTCTGCCTCTATCCAAAAGCATGTCTTTAACCATTTGCCTACCGGGCACTTTTATCCCCTTTCTTCCCAGGCCAATTTTCATCTTTCAGTGCTGTCACACTTTGAATGACAATTGCGCGGTCATGCAACACTGTACCCATATGAAATTGTTATAATTTTTTCACACAAATAGAGACTTCTTCTGGTGGTATTTAATCACCACTGATTTTTTATTTTTTTTTGCAGTATAAACGAAAAAGACCAGAAATTGTGAAAAAAAAAAAGATTTTCTTTGTTTCTATTATAACATTTTGCAAACAGGTAATTTTTCTCCTTCTCTGGTGTGCAATGATTAGGCTGCACTGATAGGCAGCATTGATGGGCAATGATAGGCAGCACTGATGAGGCAGCACTGGTGGGCATTGATGAGGATGCACTGATGAGGCTGCATTGACATGCAGCACTAATAGGCAGCACTGATGGGCACTGGTGGGCTCCAAAAGGCAGCACTGAAGGGCACTGACTGGCATCACTGACTGATAGCACGGATAGTCGGCACTGACTGGCTGCACTGACAGGCACAGATTAGAAGCACTTCTGGGTACTCATGGGCAGAGCAGTTGAGCACTGATGGGCAGCACTGTTGGGCACTTTTGGGGCTGCACTAATAACCTGATTATCAGTGCAGATGTCTCCTTTGACAGCTGTTGGTTATCGGCATTACTTTCCTCATGCTGTGACAGCATGAGGAAAGTACTGCCGATAACCGGCAAGTGTATTTACATGGAGATCAGCTGTGATTGGATACAGCTGATCATGTGGTAAAAGGCTGCCGTGATTGGCCTTTTACCATGTCATGTGATTATTTGTGTCGAAAGGACACAGAAATCACAGAGTCATCTGGGTGTGCTTCGTTGGGGGTGCGTGGGGGGGGGGGGAGGGCACGTTCTGGGAGGACATCATATGATACCCTACCAGAACTGGACGACCATGCTGTAGCCATCATTCAGCTATAGCACGGTCAAGAAGTGGTTAAAGTCCATCTCTCTAAGAACCCTTCATATCCTTCCTTAATGCCTCCTGCTACTCCATTCAATATTAAAACAAATCCTGTTTTAGCTCTTTTATATTTACCTAAATCCTTCATCCATGTCCCTCGCTTGTGCCGTTCCTTGGTACGAGAGATCTGCACATCTTCCCGCCATGGCCATTCTCCTTTCACTGATGTCATCACTCCAGTCTTTCTTCTGGATCTCTAGAAAACCCCACCGCTGGGCAGCTAATAAATGTTTTCACACTAAACAGGCAGTAACATGAACACCTGAAGGAAGACCCTCCTCCTGTGCACAAAAGAAGATGTAAAATTTGGGGTAGAACATTACAGGGCCACAGATTTAATTGCGTAAAAGGAGCAATTTTTACATTTTGAATGCCAGTGTTTAGTAAAAGTGCTGTGTGGGGGAGGGTTTGTATGTTAGGAGTTACCCCAAAGATCAACTTGAAAGCCTTTTGATTGTGACTAAGGCCTATATAGCTGAAACGCATACATTTTTACTGTAGAAACTGATTCTATTTATGTCTTCAGGGATCTTCAAGAAAGTGCGAGATTTTACCTGAAGATGGAATGGTGCTGGACTTTTACACTCTAACTTGAAAGCCTAAATGCAGATTTCCTGAGACTTTAAATATTTAATTTGGGCCAAGTTGATCCAAACAAGCAATTTGCTTTACTAACAGATGTAGCCGCTGGGATCACTCTGTTAACTGTATGTAGCATCATCTGCATTAGGGCTCATGTACACTGCAGCTGATAAACTCACGTTTAGGAGCTGTTCAGCATTTTTTTCAGCAGCTCCTGAACTCTCCCTAATGTTTTCCTATGTGTCCATGTACAGTATGTCGTTTACAGTCGTGTACAGGCAGTTGAGTTTACAGTAATTTTTTTTAACGCAAAAAACTTGTGTTCAGGAGTAGATTTTATCAGCATTTCAAACGCCAAACACTTCTAAATGCATGTAAACACAGCTAAACGTGGCTAACTGCGTTTATAAGTGTTTGCGTTTGAAATTTTTTTTAACTCTTCCATTTCCAGATGTTGTCCAGAGCCTGTTTTCATCATGAAAAATGCATGCAAAAGCATTATTCCAGTACTCAAATGGACCTGGTATACCATACTTTGAGGTTTTACATGAAAGAAAATATGTTAGACACTGCTGCAATAATTTCTGCGAAGAAATGAGCTGGAACACATCCAAATGCCACAAAAAAAAAGACAGCTAATCTCAACACATACTGCTCTCTCTGCTTCTGCTCTCTCTATTTCTCTTAAAATGTCTGAAATAGTAAATTTTTTGCTGTTTTTCAGTGCATTCTGGGCATTTTGGAAGGTCTCCTGAGGTTATCTTAAAAAAAAACGCAAACGCTCATAAATTCAGTATGCAAAAGCGGCAAAACAGACTTTTTTTAACCTACATTTTACCAGCAGTCAGTTTCCATCGTTCAGAATTGTCCCGTGTACATGGAGTCTTACACAGCTATGTGTTGTGGCAGCAGGATGGGGACTTCCTGTCCCACTCATAGAACAAAATCTAGTCTTGTTGGGCACTGCTCAGCCACTCACAGGAAGCATTGTGTTTCATGAATAAATACAAGGCTTCGTCTGATTGGATGACGTGAAGATTGTGACATCAGTTGCCACCTCTCCACTTCAGCCAGTCAGAGAAATGTATTCATTGATGAAATCTAAGGCTTCCTGTGAATGACTGGGCATCATACAGCCTGACTCGTTTTTGTTCCAGGAATGGGACAGGAAGTCTCTGTACTGCTGCCGGAACAAAGTGTTATTTATTGTGTGTAGCTGATGCTACATAAAGTTTATACAACGCTCCCAATGGGCTCATCTGTTTGTAAGGAAGACAGTTAACTTGGACAAGCTTGGTCCAACTAATTGTTTAAAGTCACAAGAAACCTGAAGTTCAACTTTAAATTGCTTCTAAAGTGTGTATGAATTTTTCGTGACTGCTTTACAGATTATACATTTTAAACTCTGAATAATATGTCAGCAAATATGGGAAATCAACATATTTGCCTGGAGTTCTTTTTTTTTTCTAATTGGAGTAAGGCTAACAGAGATTGTACTGTCATAAAGGTTTCTATGTAGTTATTTACCACAACAGCCATATGCTGTGTTTACACTTTACAACAAGTATCATAATTTGCACAAATTGTAGAATTGGATAATTGGTATGAAAAAAGACTGTCTGTGAATGCATCATAGGCACCAGACAAAAATACAGTAATTGAAAGGAGATGGAAGAGACAGTAGAAGGAATCATAACAGTATCATCTGCTGAACAATAGTGTATATAACTACTGCCAGCAGTCAAAGCTCGGTAAATTTATTCTGACATAAAGAAGATCCAGCAAATTTCAACAAATTATTCCAGTCTGACTGGCTTAGCCTATGTCTTATCATGGAATGATATATTTTGCCAAAACTGGATTTTGTAGAAAATCCATAAAAACAAATGGGATTCAGAAGTGATGACTTTACAATCTGGATTATAACTCTCCAGTGTCCTTTGTCTGGTTGATGAGCGTTGTCACTCACTCTGTAGGGGAATCTGTTAACATTGGGACACTGATAGGGAAGAAGTCTCATTCATAGTAGGTAAGAACCATTCTCCAAATAAATTATAACTGGTGAGGAAGTTAACGACCACTTGTATTCCAGATATGAGCACAGAGGTGAAAGAGGAGCTCCATTTCTCACTGGTTATAGCTACATTGGTAAAAAAAAAACAAAACCCCAAAATATTTTTTGAAACACTTCAACTATTTCTGTGAAGAAAGAAAGAAACAATTACTGTGTATAGGGTGCGCAAACTACTACAAGTCACACACATGTGGACAAACTGAAAAATAAAGGTAAACAATAAATAAAGAGCTTGTGCCAAAAAAATAAAAATGAATCAAAGTAAATGCTGCTGTTCAAAGAAATTACTAAACATCAAATAAAACTCATAAAGTGACACAGCGCAAATAATGAAAAGATATAAGGAAATTAATATACGTCCAAAAACAAAGTCCATGATGACGCCTTGTGGGAGGGCGAAATGCGTTGACGTAACTTCCAGTTCTGACATTGAATGTATGACATCATATCTGGCCATCTTTAGTGTGGGAAAAACTATTTGAATTCTCCACTATTGCCAGTTCTTCTCTGCCAATGCTGATCAATTGTGTCTGCTTAGCTGGAAATGTCAGGAGGGCTGTTGGAGCCTGTTTAACCTCCCTGGCGGTATTCCCGAGTGTTGCTCAGGGTAAAGTTTCAGTACCAAAAGCGGTAACCCCGAGCTACACTCGGGCTTACCATGCTGCGTTGCACTGGGATTCCCTGCAGCACTTACCTTGTCCTTCGCTCCCGCGATGCTTCCCCTGCAGTGTCCCCGACCATCTCCTCCGGCCGATGACGGCATCTGGCTTCCGTGTTCCGGTCCCTGTGACGTCGGGACGTACGGGCGCCGGAACCGGCGGCAAATTTGAAAATTTAAAAAAAATTACATTTTTTTTAAAACGATTATTTCATAGCAAAACATTCCTGTATCAAAGCATTTCACATACATTTTGTCCCTACTGCTTTGTCCTGTGCCCTGCCTGCATTTTGACTGTTCTTTCTGCCTGGAAACTTAGAAAAGTCCACAACGTCCAGAAAGCGTCCCTTTAGGTCAAAATCGGTTTTAGACCGGCTAGAGAACAGCGATAGTAAATCAGAACTACTTGCAGAATTGAGTGATAATGATTCATGGGGGAAATTCGTCATCAGACACTGAAAACGATTTTGCGACTTTGCTCAGTGATGTGCGAACTTGGCGCTATATTTCAAATTTCAGTGTTTTTGGTTTGATTATATTATTGAATTAAATTTATTATTATTATATTATTATTTTTTATGAGTATTTATTAAATTATAATTTATGATTTTGTGTTTCAAGTTTTATCATATCCGGAATGTTTACTAGACTCTTGTTCGGACAGATTTCAGGGAGTTATTCCTAAATTACAGGCCTACAATAAAAAAAATACATATTTCCATGCAAAAAAAATGGTACCGCTTTTAATACAAAATTCCTGACATAATCATACCGCCAGGGAGGTTAAAGGAGTCCTGATCTTTTGAAAAAGGCTTGTTACTCAGTTTTAAAATGTGAGTGCATTTGAAGCATCACTTTATTATTAAAAGTTTTTTACACAGTTAAGCTATTTGGTATCCTTTCTTTTGCCTTTTTCATCCATCCATCCATAAGCGAGAGTTCGGGGGAAATCAAGGAGGAATCATTAGCGGCAGCTTAGGAGGCTTTTTTGTCCATACCAGCTGGTCACAAATTCATCAAATCACTCTTATCCATTCAATCATGAGTGAGAGCTTGGAGGAAGTTAAGGAGGGATCACTATCAGTTGCTTGGGACTCATGTGAATCCATGGAAGTTGGTTTTAAAGCCACCTAAGGTGAGTGTAAGGAAGATCTTTTAAGAAAATTTTCTTTGGCCTTCATACAGTATTATACTATTGGCATTTTTCTTTTATATTTTATATCGCCCTATGTGGAAGCACCCTGCAAGGAGATCCAGTAAGAAATCGTTAATTGGGGAGATAACATCTGAGGAAACTACACTTCACCTCTAAGCCTGGTTTTTGTTTCTCAAAGCTATATCAACTTGAGAATCCACGGTATTTGGTGAGTGTGGAGTAAATGATTTATCACTGATGATGTGAGCACGCTGGAAAATTTATGAAGTTTGTGTTATAATTATATTTTTTTTCACAAATTTTTGGGACACTGGACTTTCATTTGGGACTTTGTTTTTGGAATTATATTAATTTTCTTATATCTTTTCATTACTTGCGCTGTGTCACTTTGTGAAAAATAAAGGTGCTGTGCATTTTCACTCTACATCAACATGCCATTCCTGTAATTTTAGAGGTGGATTCATACATAGAATGAATCCCAGTGACTTGCGATATTCTTCTGGTTCAATACATTTTTTTTTTAAGGTTTACAGAAATACGATATTAAAGGTACAGAAAGCAGATGCACATAATAACACAGTAAGAGCCATACAGCCCTGAGACCGGTATCAAGCATCGTTATAAATGTGTAGGACTTCACCAATCATGAAGTCCATGTTCAAATGAGTCATATAACAGGAGATAACATAACAGACCTGAAAGAGATCAGGATTCAGAATCTGACTGAGGGAGGGCATACCAAGACCACTTCCGAGCAAATAAGTCTAGGTGAAACACGCCAAGAGTCTTGCGATATTCTTAAAGTGTAGTTATAACAAAACACTTAATTTTGGATAGAGCATGTAAGGGTTAAAACAGGTCATTTTTAGTTATTTGTGTCCTGCCGGGAAGGGTAGGAAATCTCTCATCTCAGCCAGTTGTCATCATAAGGGAAAAGCTTGCTTTTGTTTGCACCCAGGTTTGGGTCCAAACCAGGAAGCTAACTGTCATTCTTGGTCCAATGAACTGTGGGTGGGGCATCTCCTCCATCTCACCAGGACATTTGTCCCATCACCAGAACATTTGTCCCCACTTATTGACAAGGAAGGCTGCAATGCAAAAGGAATTACTGTCTATGGTTTATCCTCAGAAATGGACTAGCACACTGGAAAACTATCACAAGAACCCAAAGTTTCCAATTTTGGACACAGGAAGCAATTGAAAACTGCATGCACACAACAGCTGAGTGGTCTACTAGACAACCATACATACCATACATGGACACAAATCTTTGTTGCTAGCAATTGGAGTTTACACACACTGACACTAATCCTAATATAATCAGATTGTCTGTCTTGTTCCCTGTCAGACAGCTGATGCAATTACAGAGAGCACAAGTTCACTGTCACATACCTGGTGGAGAGGCTTGAAGAGAACAGGGTGGCCACTCTTACACCTTCAGCTCAGGGTCCCTGGTAAAGCAAACAGATGGCACAAAGGCCTTGTAGTTCTTGTCAGCAGCTGGTACAGGTGGCTTATCTAATATGGTCAGCTTTGAGTAGTTTCCCCACAATATCTGATAGACAAGAAACTGGACACGGGTATACCAAACTCTATAGCAGTGGGTGACAATCACGGGAACAGATGACTGATGGTAGGTTGCCACTTAGGCTGTGACCTGAAGCAGGTGTGTAGGCAGAAGCTATGGCTATGAATAAGGTTTTGTACAGAAATGCGTAAGTTGACTTGCACACAGTACGCTTTATGAATACAGTACTTTTATCGGGAGAACTAGTTGCTGGCTCTTCACCTAATATTTCTATGCTGTAGGCAGAAGTGTCTTCTGAGAGACTGCAGGCTGGAGATGAGCGTGGCACAGAAACTCAGAATTAGTGCAAAGTCGGGTAAGCCGGGTCATCAACTAGCGATCAGATCAAGAACAATAACATAGGCAGTGTGGTAGGGGTCCAGGCTGGAGTCAGTAAGAAACAAGCAGATCAGGAACAGAAGGAGAAGACAAAAGCATAGTCCAAGAGTATGCCAGGGTCAGTACAAGTGGCTATCAGGAGTACAGAAATGCTGTAGGCAAGACATTACTGGCTATGTGCAGATGATCAGTTTAAATAGCCCATTTGGCAACAGCATTAGTGACAGACTGGCATGCATTTTTCTGTGCATATTCTCTCACTCGTGTATGCTCACTCACTCGTGCATATGTGCAGTTATGAGTCAGCCTGCATCTGAGCACTGATGTTCATCCAAATGCACCATTCTGTATTCTAGTATGACCTTCCTGACCATCACAAACTTACAACCTATCTTACAGGCACTGGTAATACAATACAGCAGTCTCTTTGGGAGTGTAAATGTTTTGCTTAGTGCATGGAAGGCCAACTTATTAATATTAATTTTATATTTAAAGTGGTAGTAAGGGGTGAAGGTTTTTTTTTACCTTCATGCATTCTATGTATGAAGGTAAAAAAACCTTCAGGGTGCATCTCCCCCCTGAATATATGAAATGTTTATTGAGTTTTCTGTGTATAAAGAACAGAAACAGTCAAAAAAGTATTATGCATACAAAGCCATATAGTAGCAAGGACAGAGAAAAAATACAACCTGAAAATCTAAATGTAGGCCTCTTAAACAGCATATCTAGAAAGTGTAATAATCTAGTGGGAGCTGTGGGAGAAAACTAATTGGAGGCTTGGATAACAATGACATGTCAAATGTAAAATCAGGTTCCTGCAAGAAATGAAGTGAAATGACATAGCAAGACATACAGAGGTTTATTCACTAAAGCTAAAATCAGGCTCACTTCTGCATAGAAACCAATCAGCTTCCAGGTTTTATTGCCAAAGCTTAATTGAACAAACTGAGGTTAGAAGCTGATTGGTTTCTATGTGGAATTGAGCCTGATTTTGCACTCTCCAGCTTTAGTAAGTAAACCCTATATAGTCATCTAGATATATGAATGTATGTGTTATTGTTATTCAGGAGACATTTAACTTTGTTATTTATTATTGCTTGTTTTAGTTTTAGCATCTAATGAAGAGTTACTGTATGTAGAATAATGTGGCAAAATACTCTCTCTGCATGCTATAACATATATAGGACTTTTTATATTCCCTACATGTATTAGGTACTTCCCTGGGATATACTGCTCATTTATCACCCTCTGTGTCATATTATGTTGCCCATTTTATTGCCTTCCCTGTGACCACCCTCCATTGCCAAACTACCACCAACCTCTGCCCTTCTGACACCATTTACTGCTCTACTGACACCGTCCACTGCCCTACTGACACCATTCTCTGTGCTACTGATACTGATCCATTGCTCTACTGACACCGTCCTCTGCTCTACTTACACAATCATCTGCACTACTGACACCATCCACTGCCCTAATGACACAATACTCTGCTCTACTGACACCATCCTCTGCACTACGGACACCATCCTCTGCCCTTTTGACACAATCCACTGCCCTACTGACACCATCCACTGCCCTACTAACACAATCACTGCACTACTGACACCATCCTCTGCGCCACTGACACAGTCCTCTGCTCTATTGACACCGCCCTCTGCCCTACAGACAATGTCCTCTGCTCTACTGACACAATCCTCTGCACTACTGACACCATCCACTGCACTACAGACACTGTCTACTGCACTACTGACTCCATCCACTGCTCTACTGACACCGTCCTCTGCCCTACTGACATAATTTTCTGCCCTACTGATACATTTCCATCGCTCTACTGACACCGTCCTCTGCTCTGCTGACACCATCCCCTGCCCTACTGACATCGTCCTCTGCTTTACTGACACCATCCTCTGCACTAATGACATCATCCACTACAGTACAGACACCATCCACTGCCGTACTGACACCATCCACTACCCTACTGACTTCATCCTCTGCTCTACTGACACCATCCTCTGCCTACTGATACAGTCCACTGCAATACTGACACCGTCCACTGCCCTACTGACACCACCTACTGCTCTACTGACCCTTGGCTCACTTTTTCTTTCCTGGTGGTGCCCCACCTAATCTGCTATGGAAGTGAGGCTTAAAACTGCCTCATTTTAACCTCACCTACACAGTGATTGTGTAGGCCTTCACGCTACATGCAGCGAGTCACTATTACCAAAACTTGTAAATTACTAATATATATATTATTATTGCCATCTTTTGGCTTGCTTATGTATTTATTACACTTGAAATTCTCTCTCTGGAAAGGGGGCTGGGATTGTGTGTATAGAGAACGGGTCTCTTGGG
Organism: Staurois parvus; assembly: GCF_062004578.1. Classification (NCBI taxonomy): domain Eukaryota; kingdom Metazoa; phylum Chordata; class Amphibia; order Anura; family Ranidae; genus Staurois; species Staurois parvus. Next base: position 1,373,328 of record NW_028318694.1, read on the forward strand.
TGGGGAAGGTGGTGGTGGTATTGGTGGGGTGCCGAACTGAGTCTTTGCCCTGGGTGAAAGAATGTCTAGCTTCGTCACTGATCATTCTACTTTCTATTGCAAATGTTACAAGGATTATAAACTGGTTCTTGGTTTTAAGTTTAAGAGATCAGCTAAACTACATACTATCTGCCATCCCAGCTTTAGAAGCTGTGGGAAAATCTTTAAAAGAATATATTGAGAAATTTAAAAAGTGGTGAGAGAACCAAGAACAGTTTGGATCTCTGGTAGTTTGCTGAACAAATGAAAAATTTTACAAACTCCTAATCTAATTGAAGTATATGGGAGCCATATTTTGTAATTTTTTTTCTGGCCTTTTTTAAAGCCAATTTGCATATTTTGTTAAAAAATGATTTGCGCAGCTGAACATTACCATTGAGGACATGTACCAATGCAAAATATAGGAAACAATCCTCTTTGATTGGGATTTTAAAGGCACATATTTATAAAGACACAAATTAAAAATATAATAAAATACATTATATTGTACAAAATTGGTTAAAAAAATCACAAAGCGAAAAATAGGTGGTAGAATATTTTGATATCAATTAAAATTCACATAGGGTACAGTCTCAAACAAGCACAGAATTACAACCATCAATAATAGGACAACCTGGCATGTTTCGAGACAGAAATGAAATCTCTTCTTCAGAGGTGCCTAGATATAGAGCATGATATCCTGTGTAGAAAGACTGATGGAAAATAACTGCCATAGTTTAAAACAAGGAAATGTTTGCTGTTGCCATCTCAAAAAATCTCCTAAATGGGGCCACGGAAAAAGTGCATTGTTTCAGACCACTTCCAAGGGTGGCTAGAGGGGATACCATAGGGGGGCTTCATAGGCAGGGCTGAAGATAGCTTGTTCATGTCAAACATCTGAAACACGACCAGTGGATGGTAGTTGTACTTGTCCAGTACTAGCGCAGCTGCATAAAAAAGGCACTTACTGGAAATATATTTTTGTTTAAATTTATGAAGAATGATGATTTTATTGGATATGTTTTATAACAGAAAGTAGAAAATATTGCTTTTTTTAATTTTCAGTATTTAATGATTTATATATTCAAAAATAAAAGTGGTGATCAAATACCACCAAAAGAAAGCTCTATTTATGTGAAAAAAATGATATAAAAGCCATTTAGGTACAGTGCTGCATGACTTGCCAGTTGAAGTAACTCAATGCCAAATAGCAAAAAAAATGGCTTGATTATGAAGGGGGTAAAAACCTTCTGGAGCTCAAGTGGTTAAGGGATGTGCCCAGTGGATGGTGCTTTTTTCTCTTGTGGAATCTATGTGGATGGTTAGCTCCTCATGTTGCTTCACTATTAAGTGGTGTTAAAGTGTAACTAAACCCACAACAGTAAACTCAGTCTGTATATGGAAAAAAGCATGCATGTTATACTCACTGTGGAATCTAAGCAGTTAATCCTCTAAATTGTGTAAAAAGACTGTTTGGTCCTGTTTTCTATGCCCCTCCTCTTGTTCAAATGACCACCTGATTAGACAAACTGAACCCGTTGTCACATGCACATGCTCAGTTTAGAGTGTATTGCTAGAGACGTTTTCTTTTTCTTTGGAGAGTGCATGTGATCAGCACAGAGCCAATCAGCACTGCCAGACAGAGGTCAGAGGTTTTGCATCCTCCTAGAGCAGAAAGAAAACTCCTTGTACAAGCTTTAACCAGTGCTCTGCTGAAGTCACAAGACTGCTCTAACTGCTGTTGAGAAAAGGTATTTAGTAGTTTATATTTACTAAAATAATCACATTTCCATGTTCTGTGTACTGTGGGAGACCAGATATAGTGAATGCAGGGTCCTGGGTTTAGTAACACTTTAAGGTAAGCTTGCTGGTAACTTTTTTTTTGCTACTTTATGGTAGAAGTGGAATTTGTGTATATTGGTGCCTCTCCCCGCACCAAAAAAACTATTTTAATATGTGTACAGAGTTATGTACTGAGAAGGTTCAATGTTTTTGTTTTGCCAGAGCTTTGGGATTGTAAGATTGCCGTTTTGTGGGAATGTTTAGGGCATTTATGATCTTATTGTGTATCAATATATAGATCTGGAAGTTCCATCTCTCTCCCTGAGGAATAGTTACTTGAAGCATGTTGGAAATCTATTGATTACCATATTTACAACAGAGTATATATGTAATCTTTAGGAATTTGTGTTTGTCATCTTATGGATATTGAGTTTTTGAAATATTGTATCTATGAGAGTGAATATCTTTCTTGTTTGATCAGCCTTATTTTAAAAAAATTAAATCATTTTACTCTATGTATAAATAAAATTTCTTTTTTTTTATACATCTGAGTATTTTTGTACTGGTGCCCCCTAAGCACCGTTTACCCATTTGCACCTTATATATAAAAAGCATAGTTTGTCAGACTAAAATAATATTTCTTGACCAATAATTAGAACAATAGAAGCCTAGGGCTAGAGCTTTTGAAAAGGCAATTCTCAGTTTAATCTGTGTCCTGTTATGCTCGTGGTAAATGATTTATATCTTCCCCTTACTGTTTTTTTTTTTAATAAGAATCTTTATTGGGTTTTGTTGTTTACATTATATCAACCAATGATAAATTTCAAAGGTATAGCATGGCAACACAACAGTGTTGAAAATATTTCAGACAGTTTAACCAGAGCAAGAAATATGACAATCAAATAATGACTCTTAGGTGACCCCTGGAGTGGGGAAGATAAATACAATACTAGTAACTGACAGTTAAAAGTGCCCGTATAGGAGCTGTGAAGATTGTGAGAGGTGTTCTGCTTTGGGGGCCCCCCTTACTGTTTTAACATGGCAAGCAGCATTTTTTGCCATCTGTGTCTTGTTAGGGGGATTTCCCTTCACTCCCTGTACTGTAGACTGAACAGGAAGTGGGAGGATATTTTTCCAATGAGAGGAAAATACCCTCTCAGTCAATTGTTATGGGAACAAGGGTCCCCGTTTTTTTCTCTCTATTCTTGTTCTGGTGGCAACCCATAATTGTGGATTTACCCTCACTTTCATTGCCGGTGACATTGGTGATCCAGAAAATTACAACTCTTTCTCTCTCTATTATAAATACTGTATATGTCTATGCATAAACATTATTATAGATCATTATAACAGAAGATAGTATAATAAAAATAATGTGTAATAAAGCAACACAACAAAGAGCGATTAGAGCTTGATACATTTTTAGACATTGGCACCAAGTTTTAGTGACTTTGCTGCAACTTTTCTTGTATATTTTACTGGTATCTTTAGAAGTGCAGAGTAAAAATAAACAAATGAGAAAATTAACAGTACAAATGAATTTGGTTTATGTTACGCTCTGACAATCCCATGAAATAGTGCAGGTTCATCTTGGGTTTCACAAATAAATGGCTTAAGAGTTTAAAGTAAGAACTTAAACGTAAGATTAACTGAATATGTATAAGCACCCAAAGAAGACTATAACAAAAGGAAGAACACAAAAGCTATTCATAATGAAACACACATGTCAGCAATTAGACTGTAACTTTGTTTCTACACTGATGTTCTCTGAAACTTTTTTTTTTTATTTTAATTTGGGACATCAAATATCTACAGCATAAACCTTTAATGCAGCTGTCACGTAAATATATTCCATTCTTTATAGCCTCAAAGTTTTATTTTAATTTCTTACTTGTCTGAAATAGAATTTGTTTTCTGTTGACTGACTGAATACCATCAATCTATCTATCTATGTATCTATGTATCTATCTATCTATGTATCTATCTATCTATCTATCTATCTATCTATCTATCTATCTATCTATCTATCATCACTATTTTTCTTTTTTATTAGTGTCAATACACACTACTAAGGTCCTTATGGTTAACTTTGGAGAAAAACACTAAACATTGACCAATAAATAGCTAATAATAAAAACTTAATAACCAAGGTGCTCTAAAAGGTACTAAGGTGGACAATGCCTCACATGCAGCCCTCCACAGATTGGGAAATCTGCACTCAACTGTACAAAACAAACACACAAGAGGGTGAAAACTATTTATGCATTACCACCACACAATTAATTAAATCCTCAGAGACAAATGGATACTCACAAACGTTTAAAAACAGCAGCCATATACCATGGATACGTTAGCTTTAAGTGGTAGGTCCCATCATAGAACCATCTGGTAAGAATTCTAACACATTTCAGGAGTTGAGGCCCCTACTTCAGAGCTCATTTGTCTCTAAAGATTTATTAGCCTCCCTAGCGGTCTGATTATGTTAGTATTTCTGTGCTCAAAGCTGTACATTGTTTTCAATGGAAATATGTTGTTTTTTTATTGTAATTCTTAGGAATAGGAGTCTAGTAAACATCCCAGGTATGATAAAATTTGAAACACGAAATCATAAATTATAATATAATAATAAAAAAATATAAAAATAATAAATTTAATTCAATAATGTCATCAAACTAAAAACACTGAAATTTGAAATATAGCGCCGAGATCGCACATCGCTGAGCTCAGTTGCAAAATCGTTTTCAGTGTCTGATGACGAATTTCCCCACAAATCATTATCACTCAATTCTGCAAGTGGTTCTAATTTACTATCGCTGTTCTCTAGCCAGTCTAAAACCTCTTTTGACCTAAAGGGACGCTTTTTGGATGCCATGGATGTTTCTCAGTTTCCAGGCAGAAAGAACAGTAAAAATGCAGGCAGGGCACAGGACAAAGCACTCGGGAGAAAATGTATGTGAAATGGTTTGATACAGTAATGTTATACTATGTGATTTTAATGTATTGAGTGAATATTACATTTTTAAATTTCTCACCGGTTCCGTCCCCCGTACGTCCTGTCTCTCGCGGGGAACAGAACCCAGAAGACGGATGCTGGCATCGACCGGAGGACATGGCCGGGGATGCTGCAGGGGGGACGTTGCGGGAGCGCAGGACAAGGTAAGTGCTGGAGGGATCCCGGAGCAACGCTGCAGGGTAATCCCGAGTGTAGCTCAGGGTTACCGTTTCTGGTACTGAAGGTTAACCCTGTGCTACACTCAGGAATACCGCCAGGGGGGTTAAATTGTGTGGTGGTAATGCACAGGGAGTCTACACCCTTTTGTGTGTGTTTTTGAATAAAAACTTGTGTGCGCACAAGTATGGCTAGTTTAGCAGCATATTTATATGGCTGTGAAGGATAAATATAATCAGCAAGGATATAGCAATAATTGCTAATAATATATTAATGTCTACGACAGTGATGACCAGTAAAACTGTATGACTGATTAGACTAGCTGTTATCAACCCTTTTGCCATGGATAAACTCTAAGAATATTTTTTGAAGTCCCATTTAACACCTGTTAAAAATTATAATAACTATGGTAAATGGTACATTAGAAGGATCTTGTAGGTTGGAGATACCAATATAATAAAACAATAAGGAATATGGTATATTTTGACACCTGCTTTATATGATACAATATTTTTTTAGTGATAGCCTGGACATGAATTCAAATAATAATAATAATAATAATCATAATAACAACAATACCCTGCAAAGAAATGCAATCAGTTAAATTTTTGTCTCCTTTTACGTGGAGAAATGCCCCCTTACACTGGCAGTCAATGGAAAAGTGCCCCTTATATTAGTGGACAGTAGAGAAGACCCAATCCTTACAATAGTGTACAGTATGGTCTTCCTTACATTGATGGTTACTTGTTCCACATCAGAACAATGCAGGCACCATCAGGAACCTCCATCAGGAACCTCCATCAGGAACCTCCATCAACCTCTGGAAAAACCCTATCTGAGAAAGACTCTAAAACGTAGCAGACACGGGGCCATTATGTCAGTGTTTTATCAATATCCTTCTTTAATAGTTTACTTACCTGATGAGGGAAGGTACAAGGATTAATAACTTTTTTCATGATTACAGGCTGACAATGTATTGTCCAATATGCCTCCATAATTCCTTCTTTAGAGTATAGAAGTCAAAATCATCTTTCCTATTAGGTGCCAGTATGAGTTCAAAAGATGTCAATAGCTTGGTTTTATGTTACATACTATATGAATAGGTAGAACAAGAACAGCTGAAAGAAAAATATTTTGTCTTATAGTTTTTATGTAAAAACTAGCAAATCTAAAATACACAGGCTAGCTATAACTAGTAAACTTTTGCTGTTGTTTTTATAAAATGAAACATGGAATGCAGGTACAAGTACTGACAATTTCACTTGCATGTCATCTGACATCAACTAAATTTCTCTATGATGATTTCAGGCTCAATAATGCAGAGAATTCTGTTTCAATTGTTTTAATTATCCAGAGATCCACCCTAACATCCCCATCATTCAGTTCCCATACCCCCAAGGTGTATAGAAACCCTTGCTCTATATCATCTACAAGACCAGATCCATAGAATGATTAGAACTGGCCTGAATGCTGATCATTGTGATCCACCACTGAAAACTTTATCCTATTTTGAATAGCTTTTGTTTACAACTGTGTATTTTTTTCTGTCTAATCACCAGCTATCTACCCATTTACAAACACCCTTCCCTAATTCTAGAATCATTACCAATCTTGTATGATGAACAGTTTCAAATGCTTTAGCAAAATCCAAATATTTCACAACAATATCATTTTAAGCAGTAAGATTTGAACGTACCACATCTTAAAAACTGATTAGGTTTGGGGATTTAGGGGTTTCATTTGATTTGGATCAGGAGATCTTTGCGAAATTCCACAGTTTTGTCCAAATACAGTAGAATCTGTGGGAGTGGTGAAATATGATGTGTATGCATAGTCAAAATATTTATTTTCAGTTAGGATAGGGCAGGGAAGGGTTAAAAACTCTGTGTGTTATTGTTTGCTATCTGTGTCCCATTGGGAAGATTTCTCATTACTTCCTGTCCTGGAGATGCTGCAGGAAATGAGAGGAAATCACAAAAAAGAAGGGAAATTGCCCTGGACATACATTTTCATTTGCCTCAGTACTTTACATTTCTTTTCAGCAAAAGAAAACAGACAATTAAAATAAATGTAAAATAAAAAATATAAAGTGACAGTACACAAACAATTATCAAATACATAAAAAAAATTAAAGAACACAAATAAACAAAACTATTCTAAATACCCCCAAAATCCTATACAGTAAAGCAATTTAGAGATTCTGCTTCAATGAAATTTTGTGAACTGAAAAAATGAAACTTCATGTTGAAATAAATTTTAGCAAATTCACTCTACTGATCCCTAATTATGTTAGTTAGATATGGCCTATCTTTTATAAACACATTCTGATTAGATTGTCCTTTGTTATATATTCTGTATATCATCTATTAGCATGCATCAAATATTCCATTTTACTGGTCTATAATTTGAAGCATTTTAAACTTCTTACATAAAGGTATTACATAAGCTGTATGCCAGCCTTGTGAAACTGCCCTAGTAAAGAGAAAAAATAAAATAACCTATCATGGTTTATAGGTTGCTGAATTAATTCCTTCACCATACAGTGATGGATGTCATTTGAGACAGGTGCATGATCTATCTTAATTTTGTTTACGCCTAGTTATACCTTTTCCAGCACTAGACAATAAGTGAAGAGAGCTCTTTTAACTTTTTTCTTTTTCCATATTATGGGATCACATATGGGAAGATCAACCATCTAACTTCACCATCTTGGATGTGGGCAGAAATCTGAAAACATATTTGCCCATTTACTGTAGCAGACATGCATGGAAGTGGCGTTCATATGGTGACATTTTCCATGTCAGTCATATGATATCTAAACTGATACCTGTTGGTCTTTAAATGGCTAGCCCATTCAATTCCATTTACAGACAGAGAAATCCAGAAATAGAAATTATGTACAGTATATATTTGATTAGACGTTATTCTTTCTATGTAGGTGTCTATTCTATTGAAAAAAAAACCCAGACAAAAATAATTAAAAACTGGTTTTACATAAAATAAAATCATATGCACACTGACAGATAACAACCCTTTACACTAGGTTCACACCTAAGCATTTTCTGCAGCGTTTTGAAGAAAAGCAGTACAGTCCATTTAACATAATTTGCTATGGGACATGTTCACATCTGCGTGTTTTCACCTAGTGTGTTTTTTGGAAAGGGTCAGGGACTTTTTTGAACGCAAAAAGTTGTGTTTTTGGTTCTATAGACTTCAATGGAAATGCTGCAGAAAAGCATGTATTGAGATTTTGCTGTGTTATTGCTGCGTTTTCCTGCTTTTTGCATTTTAAATCTACCTAGCAACAAGGAAAAAAAAAACAAAACGCAAAAACGTGGCAAAAACGCATCACAAATGCAAGTGCAAAAACGCAACGCAAAACACAATGCAGAAATGGCTCAAATGCAGCCTGCATATGTGTGAACCTAGCCTTAATGTGTACCCTTAAAGTGGAATTAACATTACATATACTTTTTTAGGTTAGCTAATGTATAAGTAACAGTTACAGAAATGTATTACAGTGATTTCAGTACTTCTGAGCTTTGTTTCTGAAAGACCCCCTGAGGAGTAGCTTACAAAACATTTGAAAGCATGCTGGATTTGAACAAAAGCATCTGGGAAAACAGGGGAATAGGATATGTATGCGGTAGATGAGCACTGGAGGCTGGAGTTGTTAATGGGACAGCATGGGGTTGAAATTATGGGAAACCATTCTTCAAAGTCAGCCATTGCCACATGAGCAGACAGTGGGGTAATCTGAAGTTGTACTTCAAGCCTGGAAATGAGTGAAAATCAGTGCATGCTTCTGTTCCTACTATCCATATTGATGATTTACAAAATCTTTCAACTATGACTGAGTAATACTTTTTTATTTGCACTAACATACAATTTTAAGGACAACCTTTTGGGGTGTACCCCCTTCTTCAAGGTGCAAGCAGTACTCGGTCTGTACTCAGTACTGCTTGGACCTTGAAGAAGTGGGCACACCACAAAAGCTTGTCCTGAAACATTGTATGTTAGTGCACATAAAAAAGTATCATGGACAGTACTCAATTGTTTCTGTCGCAAGTGCACTAATATGGATATAATCACTTCAGTTATGATTCTCTTTTTTCATTTACTATATATTTTTCTACAAAGTTTCCCCAAGAAATTTCCCGTGTTTTAATTTAAAGTTTTAAATTGAAAAGGGTATCTTAATAGAGCAGCTTTGGAAAATAGCATAGATAACACACCAGTACTTGGAGGGTACATTGACACCAGGGAAAGAATCCCATCACATTGATAATAAGATGAGTCTTTAATGGACTTTGAATTGTGATAAAAGTAATGACATGATTGTACCTTATACTTAAAGAAGGCAAAGCTTTAGTTCATAAGTCATTACTAGTGGAGTTATGATTAGCATTTAGTCCACCTCTCTAAAATATGATGTAACTTGATTACAATTAAAAATAATTAATCCATTACCTAAAATTGGAATGTCTTGTTGTTTTCCAAGCTCTAATCTATAGCACTTATGGTTAGAATATATAGCCCTGACAAGCCCAAATCAGTTGAAAACAGATGTATGCTTATTGGATATATTTTGGACTACCACTGTGCTAAAAATCAATGGGATTCAAGTCCGTGAATGTATTCAGCTGATAATCAGTGAGCCACATGCAAGATTAGTGATGGTTTATACTTAAGGGTGTTACTTATTCAAATGTATCTAATGCCATTTTTTTTTGGCTAGAGTAGTGAATGGCTGTTGTCGGAGCAGAAAATGATCAACAAACGTTTGCTTGCTGATCTTCCCTTCACTGAATGGAAATGGCTGCTGTGGCTGGGGAGGAAGCTGATCAAGAAAGAATTGGCTTGATTAGTATCAATAGGGTGCAAAGGTGACAATAGGTGGCCCTAAAGACCCTTTAAAGAGGAGCTGTCAGCCCCTTATGTGATATCAACAAAGTTGTGTTGAGTGCTCTTACACGCACTGTATAACCGCAATGTCATTGTGATGGCAATATTTATAAGGTCATCATTCAAAGGTAACTCTAAATTGATGAGCTGTAATGGCTTTTAAAGCTTTGCCTATGGGCAATTTTGGGTACACAAGCTTGTTGCCATTCCATGGGAGCACACAATTTTAAGACTTGACAGGTTTAGTATCTATTTACCTGATGCAACATCATATTTTATCATTTAACAAAAATCGGGTAATATATTGTATATGTGTGCACTAAAATAACCTTTTTTTCAACTGTCATTGACCAAATATGGCCATTTTAAGTCAAAGATGTCAATGGCATCCTTACTCCTTTGTGAATGTGCAGGTTCAGGGCAGGGAATGCTGCGCTTGAATCTCATTGGCCAAGTACTGACAGCTACCTTCCAGATTCTGGACTGAACACAGATTCATCCCTACTTTGGAGATATTTCCTTTTATTTCCTGTTGCAACTCCAGGACAAAAAATTAAGGGGTAAATCCCCTCATTGGGGCATAGGCAGTAAAAATTGGCCTGCTAGGAGGTTTAAGTCTCCCCTACTCTATTTAAAACTGAAAAAAGTTTGGGACTTTTAGAAATCGAAAGAAATTCTGCAGAAGCTTGGACAACAGAGCTGGACAAAATGCCTATCAAAGCCAAGTGTAATTGCTGTCATTATTATGGAATTATGCCAGATGAAACACACCATTTTATTATATGAATTGCTTTCTTCTTAATGACTACATAAGTCATCAAATTGTGTCATTTAGAAATGGTAGTGAAGGGAGTGTCCTTACTGTGGAGTCCCCTCTTCATCTGGAAATATCAGAAAGAAAAAGATGAACCTGGAACAAAGCCAGTATAATCAATTTCATTTTCCTATGGGGCTAAATGAGATTTAACTATCCTCCATTTAATTTGACATTCATCGGAAGATTTGTGATTATATTATTCCCCTTTAACTATTCTTTTTTACATTTAACTTCTAAGTTACCCAAAATTTACAATATTTAAGTTGAGAGATTGGTAAAAACTATCTTCATTAATAATTCAATACAGTTAAAATTATTACACTTATCTTTCTTGATATCCTCCATTTAATGTCCTAATAATATTTCACTTATTAAATGTGTGCACATTAACACTACCAGCTATATACAGAAATGTATAAAAACAGGTTTATCTATAAGTGTTTGCAAAGTACTGTACTACATTGTGATAATATTATACGATGTTAGAACAGAAATAAGGATAACTAAAATTGCAAACATTTTAGGTGAATGAATTATGTAGGGGACACTAATAAAGTGTAAACTCAATTACTGTATATTTGTGTTTCTATGACTTTCCTCTGCAACATACACTTTTTTTTGGAGCTTCTCCTTTGTTTAGTGAATTCACATTTCATGTCTTTGTGAGCAATTGTGTTGCTTATCACCCTAAGCTTTTTTGGGTTTTTATTTTTTTATTTTTTTTTAAAGACAAAATCTTAGATTAGGCAATACATACTGTATTTACTCTTCTACACATAAGGTACAAAACAATATTATTTAGGAACATTGGACACAGGTGCACAATTCAATTAGGTAAGGGATTGCTTTCATTGCGTGTCTAAACATCTGCAACACAAAAGCGCCTGTAAACTTCACAGCATTTTAGTGAATCTTTTTTTTATTGAATCAAGACTCTTAGGATAGTAGTACAGAAAACTAAACCTTGGATGTCTTCTTTCTCTTCTACCTCCTGAGCACTTGCTACGATCACTGGACTGAAGACTAGGCAAGCTAGCCAATACACTATTCTATTATTGTATGCCTATTTTGAAATGGCTGTTTTTAAGAGAGATATGTGTCAACTTACAGTATAGATTAACAGGTATAGAAAATCTTAAGCACACATAAAACAATTATTAAATATAAAATATGTTACTATTCATATTATTATTATTACTGTTACTATTACCTATCTTAGTATGTAGACAATTTATATATAAAAAATATATAAAATTGTGAATTTCTTGAAGTTGTAATTTTTTGCCACAGTTTTTTTGAAAATTAAGAAATGAAATATTTTTTTCACAAAGTTGTCATTTTCACTAGTTATTTCTCACACACAACATAGGCATACATACAATTACACCCCAAAAAACATTCTGCTACTCTCTCTGAGCAAGGGGATACCACATGTTTGATACTTTTTCACAGCCAAAATTAGAGGGGGCCAAAATTCAAGGAGAACCTTCAGACATTCTCAGGCCTTACTTACACATCTAATTTCCTGACTGCCTATCTCATTTTTGGAGGCCCCGAGACACCAGGACAGTAGAAACACCACAAAATGCCAACATTTTGGAGCATAAACACCCCAAGGTATTTTTAAGTGGCATGGTCAGACTTATAAAGGCTTTATTTCTGCTGCAAAATTTGGAAGTTGTGTACAGAAAATGGAAAATTATTTTGCAGCCCCTTTACAGCAGATCTCAGACTAGGAAAGGGAGAAGCAGCCCAGGGATCCAGAAAGCTGTGCTACAGTGCGTCAGCAGCACTCAAATCTGATTCATAAAGTGACTTATGGGATTAGCAGCCAGCAACAACAAATCTAAAACCTATAAAAAATTGTACTTTAAAAAAAAAAAAAAAGTCTAAGCCCTCGACTTCATCAAACTGCTCAGTGGTACAAAAGTTTGATAGTATAGTTAGAGTGACTCTTTTGTATCTCAGTAGCACTTCAAAACCACAGCCTCACATTTCCAGAACCCCTCTCACATCCCTGCATACCCAGTTATTCAAAGAATATTTAAAATATAGACCTCGGGTATGTGTTTGGTAGAAATTGGCTAGCTTCAGGACAGTACTTGAGCACCTAAACAAGCAAAAATTGAAAGAGTTCTGCAAACCAAAAGAGGTTTTTGTATATATGATTATTTATGCACAAGTGTGTGAATAATTAAAGCTGCAAGCATAAAATTAACTAATCTGAATTAGTACGTATTCATTCAGTATGTTATTAAGTTTAATTTATCATTTCCCCATTCCCAACTGACTTTGTTTGTTGGGCCCTGCACATACAAATTAACCGAATGGTCTGTCAAGTTTAACCCAACACAAAAAGAATCTTGTTTGAATATTCGCGCTATGCTCACTAGGATAAAAACAAATTGATCTGATTAAATTTGGATCATTTGTTTGTCGTTACGTTATTTCAGATGCTTCAAACATTAACAAAATGCCCAAACTATTCCATTGTGGCATCTGAATGAAACAAATGAATATGAATTAATTTGTTGTTTTCGTTATAATTTATTTCAGATTAGTTGAAATTAATTACTATTGTGATTTGGAGATTTGGATACACCCTAATCTTTGAATCATACAAATTTTGTTAGAATTTCAATTCTTAACAAAACAAATTGCACATGTCTACTCTTGGAGAATCTCAGCAGTTCAGGTGGGTGGATAGATGATTCGGTGTATATTTACATGTTAAACATATACAGTATAGAGCTCACTGGGGTTTACAGTATTTACTAAAGCTAGTTCACTCAGAATCTTGTGCAGTTCTGCATAGAAACCAATCAGCTTACAGGTTTTTCTGCCATCTGTGCCTAGCAGTGCCACCCACCTGTGCCCATCAGTGCCACCCACCTGTACCTAGCAGTGCCACCAACCTGTGCCCAGCAGTGCCACCCACCAGTGTCCAGCAGTGGACCCCAACAGTGCCACCCATCAGTGCTGCCCAGCAGTGCCCAGCAGTGACTCCAGTCAGTGCCCAGCAGTGCCATCAGTCAGTGCCACCCATCAGTGCTGCCCAGCATTGCCATCTATCAGTGCCCATCAGTGCCGCCTATCAGTGCAGCATCATCAGTAACGCCTCACCAGTGCCACCTATCAGTGCTCATCACTGCTGCCTATCCGTGCCACCTCATCAGTGCCCAGCAGTGCTGCCTATCAGTCGCCATCAGTGCCCAGCAGTGCTGCCTATCAGTGCAGCCTCATCAATGCACATCAGTGAAGGAGAACAAGTAACTGTTTGCCAAATGTTATAATAGAAACAAAGAAAAACTTTTTTTTTTCAAATTTTTTCCTCTTTTTTGTTTTTAACGCAAAAAATAAAACACCCAGCAGCGATTAAATACCAACAAAAGAAAGCTCTATTTGTGTGAAAGAAATTATAAAAATGTCATATGGGTACAATGTTGCATGACCGCGCAATTGTCATTCAAAGTGCAACAGCGCTGAAAGCTGAAAATTGGCTTGAGCACGAAGGGGGTATAAGTGCCCAGTAGGCAAGTGGTTAAGACCATACATGAGCATATATAGCTTTAAAAAGTAGCCATTTGCAACTGTCAGGGTGAATGGCAATGAATTGAATCCTTCAATGTAAACTTGTATCGTAAGCTTGCTCACCCTCTCCCAGTGCTGTAAAGCCACACCCTGGCCATGCCCCTAGGCCTCATCTTAACAACATCGTCGGGGCCCTCACCAGATCTTATCTTACCCCTTAAATCAATGAGTGGGACCAACACAGCCTTCTCCGATGTTATACAGCTCTCCGATCTGCTCCCTTGGCTCCAGGTTAATAACTTCTTTTTAGAAGAACCTCTTATTCATCCAGCTTCAGATCTACCAACAGAATGAAATAGATAACAAGAAAAGATCCATTGTACAGTACCCTTACATTAATGACCTGTATATCATGGACGTCAAATTAGGCTTTTTTCTTCTTCCTGGGATCCAGACATTGCAGACTGCAGATTGACATTGCTGGACTTTTTTTTTTAATAAAAAATCTGTGTCTGTAATTACTATTTACAAGAAGGATACCTTGCCAGGGGACCCCCACATAGGGCCTGTGGTCTTATATTGTTCAGGAAGGGGGGACACATGCTCTTTCCCTCTTTCCTGGCCAGCCAGGTTGCATGCTCAGATAAGGGTCTGGTATGAATTTTGAGGGGAACCCATGCTTTTTTCTTGTTTCTTGGGTGGGGTTCCACCTTAAAATCTATTTTTAAGGATTCCCCCTTAAATGGAACTGGGGGAATACATGCTGTTTTTTTTATGTGTGGTCTCCCTTGACATCCATACCAGACTCTCTTGAAAAATAAGGGACTGGTATATATATTTAGAAGGAATACTAAGCCATTTTTGTAGGATTCCTATATCTATTATAAGGGTCTGGTATACTTGAAGAAAATCCCTGGCACCCAAGCAGGAGCTGTCATTTAATAACATATTAAACAGTTTTTTGTTTTTGGTAATGTCAGTTTTGCTGAAGTAGTTTGTACAGCTGTGCTCAAAAGTTTGCATACCCTGGAAAAAACAGTGACATTTTGGCATTGACATTGAAAATATGACTGATCGTGCCAAAAAAAATGTATTTTATTTAAGGATAGTAAGGTGACACCCACAAGTTAAATTGGCAATTAAAGGTTATTTAAATTGCAATTAGTGTCTGTGTATAAATAGTTGAAGAGTTTGTCAGCTCTCACGTGGATGCACTGAGCAGGCTAGATATTGAGCCATGGGGAGCAGAAAAGACCTGCGTAACAAGGTAATGGAACTTTATAAAGATGGAACGGGATATAAAAATATAATATATAAAATAAAAAAAGATATCCAAAGACTTGAATATGTCAGTTATTACTGTTCAATCACTTATTAAGAAGTAGGAAATTCAGGGATCTCTTGATACCAATCCAAGGTCAGGTAGACCAAGAAAGATTGCAGCCACAACTGCCAGAATAATTGTTCGGGATACAAAGAAAAATCCACAGGTAACCTCAGTAGAAATACAGGCTGCTCTGGTTGTTTCAAGGAGCACAATACGGTGATACCTGAACAAAAATGTGCTGCATGGTCGAGTTGTCATAAAAAAGCCTTTGCTGCTCCAATGGCACAAACAAAAACCTGGTTACAATATGCCCCACAGCACCTTGACAAGCCTGACAGCTTCTGGCACATCATAATCTGGAATGATGAGACCAAAATAGAGCTTTATGGTCACAACCATAAGCAATATGTTTGGAGATGGTTCAACAAGGTCTATAGCGACAAAAATACCATCCCCACTGTGAAGCATGGTGGTGGCTCACTGATGTTTTAGGGTGTGTGAGCTCTAAAGGCATTCAGAATCTTGTGAACATTGATGGCAAGATGAATCCAGTATGTTATCAGAAAATAGTGTCAGATAATTTGCATTCTTCCGCACGAAAGCTGCGCATGGGATGCTCTTGGACTTTCCAGCACAACAATAACCCTAAGCACAAGGCAAAGTTGACCCTCCAGTGCTTACAGCAGAAATGGGTGAAGGTCCTGGAGTGGCCATCACAGTCTCTTGACCTTAATAGCATCAAGGCACCCTGGGGAGATCTCAAATGTGCGGTTCATGCAAGAAGACCAAAGACTTGGCATTTTGCCAAGACAAATGGGTATCTATACCACCTGAAGAATTAGGGGGCAACTATAACAAAAAACTGCAAGCTGTCATTGATGCTAAAGGGGGCAGTATACTGTACATTATTAAGAACTAAAGATATGCAGGCTTTTGAACAGGGGTCATTTCATTTGTTTACTTGTTGCCATGTTTTGTTTTATGATTGTGAAATTCTGTTATGGTAAAGTTGAATATGAGTCCCATAAGAAATAAAAGAAATGTGTTTTGCCTGCTCACTCATGTTTTCTTTAAAAATGTTACATACTGTATATTACCAATTCACCAAGGGTATGTAAACGTTTGAGCACAACCATATATAGTGTGCATATGTACCACTTCAGATGTAAATAAGGACATCCCCAAGGCATGTCATTTAAATGAATTTTGCATTCTTAAAGTGGTTGTAAACCTCAGGCATGAAATGTGAACAAAGCAAATATTTCTATAGTGTTCACATGCCTCTCTCCAAAGCACTAGGTGTCATTTTTGTCTGCTTTAGAAACAGTTTAACGGAAATAACCAAGTGCAGTCGGGGTCCGGTTCCGTTACACTCTTCCCGTCCAGCCCATTGCTGATAAACGGCCGGATGGGAGCATTGCCGATGAGGAGGGGGGGGTTTCTAAGCGTTCCCCCGCATCCATTGCCTCCCTGAGAGCACGCAGAGCTGCGATCTGTGATCAATGATTGGCCAATCAGTGATCACATGAACAGTAGTAAACAAGATGTCACTTCCTGACATCATTGTTTACTACTTACCAAAAAAGATAGCTGAATACATTTTGGCCAAGATTTATGAAAAAAAGATTATTTATTTGCAAAATTTTATAAGAAAAATAGTTTTTTTGAAAGTGTTTGGTTTTTAAATATAGTTCTTAATTATGTTTGGTTTTTATATAGCAAAAAAATAAAAATCCCAGTAGTGAATAAATACCCCCAAAAGAAAGTTTTATCTGTCTCAAAAAAATGGTAAAAAATTCATTTGGGTACAGTGTTGCATGACTGTGCAATTGTCATTCAAAGTGCGACAGCGCTGAAGGTGAAAATTGGCCTGAACTGGAAGGGGGTGAAAGTGTTCGGACTTGAAGTGGTTAAGCATTATTAAAATTGCTGCTTCCAATCAAATGGAATTGTTAATTTTTTTTGCTGCGGAACTCCCCATTACGGTTTTTAATATTCATCTCAAACAACTTCAGTGGGGATCAGATTTGGTACTTGAACTTTCGATTAGTTTGCAAACTTAACCAGAGCTTGAACCCCGGGTGTTCAATTTACTTGACCTATTCAGTGTGGTGTGCTGAATTTTAATTACAGTAACCCATAGAAACCAATTAAAATCATTCTTGTATTGATCTGACAGAAGGAATTCCAATTGTTGCTATGGGTTGCTGCAATTCAGAATGAGAACAAAGTCAATGATCTTAGTTGTAATCAGGGGCGGATTAACCATTTGGAAACTCGGGCACTGCCTGTGGGCCCGGGGTCAGTAGGGGGCCCCATGAGATGCCCCTGGTACCTTTTTCATAGGCTTTTTTTAGTTTGGGCAAGGACACAGGGGCCCCATGATCCCCTGTTGCCCGGGGGCCCCATGAGTTGTCAGTCCGCCCCTGGTTGTAATACAGCAAACAAAATATATGTTTTTTTCAAGCAATGGAAAATATTTTATTCATTTCTTCATTTTTGGTTGCTGCAGCAATGTATACTTTTAGTACTAAACTTAGCAAATTGGCAGTATTTCAAACTTAATAGTAGTGAATATAAAAGAAAGGGATGTCCTGAGGACAGCTGGCAGTCAGCTTATGTTGATAGCTGCTAAGAACTGGATTCGAATCCCCCCAAAAAATACAGATTTTATAGAGATTAATGAAAGTAGCAATAGTGGAATAGCTACCTATACTGGAATTTTGTCCTTGAGGTCATATGAAAGTTGTTTAACACCCCAAGGGAAGAAGCTTGGCAAGTGGGTTACATGCAAGTAAAAGTACTAGTGTGCATATACAAATTTTAACAATGTGCAAATGCATCTTATATTGCCAACAGAACAAAAGTATCAAAATGTGGAAATCTGCTTGAGTACATCATTTGTTTGCAATTATCTATAAAGCAGAGAGTGGTCAAGATGTGTCACCTTGTGCTGCAGAGTTTCATGTATAAATAAATCTCATTCATTTTTATTAGTGAGCAGAACGATTTGTCAGTAGAGGTTTCTTTTGTAAACACAAGAAGTTACTTATACTCAAACCATCTATAAGCACAAGGCAAGCATTCCTTTGTAATAAAGGTCTGAGATAAAGAGATATAGATTGTCTTTCCTTGGAGACGTAGAACTGTAAAAGGACAAAAAATGGCTGTGGTCAATACGTACTGAAAACCATTGTTTGATTTAATTATACTGTGTTAGACTGATAATTTGAAGAATAACAATATCACAAAGACCAACACTGTCTTAATTTACGCTGAAGGCTTTTACCCCAATGTCTTTATGCAGACTAGAAAAAATAATTACCTGATAATGCATCCTCAGACCAAGAATAAAACAAGGAACAGTAGACCTTTGCCTAGTGGCAGTTGTGTCTACAAGAAGCATCTGACAATTATATCAAAAATATCTTTGAATAACTGTGTTGTACCCAACATGAAGGGCTAATGAATAGTACATATTGGACACATTCTCTTTTAAGAAGTATGGTCAGCTTAAAGTAGAACACCCTAACTCGACTTTTATATTGATAAACAACTGTGTATCATAAATGCCTGCAACGTTTTTTTTTTGTACAGTACTGTTTGCACCTTTTTTATCCTTTCCTGCATCTCTGGACTACTGACCTCCTTCAACCACTTTCAACTACTTCCTGTCTATATGCACTGACTTCAGCATTGGTACATCATTGTTGAAACACAGCTTCATCATTGTGACTAGAGATGAGCGAAGTATTCAAAAATTCGATTCGACTGATTCGGCGAATTCGTGGACAATATTCGATTCGAGTCGAATATATTCGCTGTGAATTTAACTTAAAAAAGGGTGTTTCTAGGCTTCAGAGAGACTTAATATTAGTGCAGAACACTGTACCTTTAATTTAAATGCCCTTGGAGTCTGCTGGGGAAGAGAAATAATACTGTCAGTCAGTATGACATGCAGATGAGTGCCGTCGATCTTAGAATCACCGCACACTTCACTCATTTGGGCAGTCACGGGGCCAAAACCAGAGTGTGGAGCCACAGTGTGGCGGTGGAGGCAGCAGCAATGGGAGGCCATACAGCAACCTATGACAAAATGGAAACCAGCAGGAGTGTGAGGAGACCTCAAAGTGGCACATGGCAGAGTGGGAGCAATGGGAGGCGGTACAGGGACCCATGTCACACTGTGGACCCAGCAGCAGCGTGACGAGGCGGTACGGGGGCCCATGGCAGATTTGGGGCCTGGCAGCACCTATGGGAGGCCTGTAATCTGCCAGCAACCTATGACAAAATGGAAAACAGCAGGAGTGTGAGGAGACCTCAAAGTGGCACATGGCAGAGTGGGAGCAATGGGAGGCCGTACAGGGACCCATGACAGACTCTGGACTTGGCAGCAGCATGAGGAGGCGGTATAGGGGCCCATGGCAGATTAGGGGCCTGGCAGCAGCTATGGGAGGCCCGTAATCTGCCAGCACCCTATGTCAAAAAATTCAACACACCAGCAGTGTGAGGAGACCTGAAAGTGGCACATGGCAGAGTGTGGCGATGGAGACAGCAGCAATGGAAGGCCGTACAGGGACCCATGAGAGACTCTGGACTTGGCAGCAGCATGAGGAGGCGGTATAGGGGCCCATGGCAGATTAGGGGCCTGGCAGCAGCTATGGGAGGCCCGTAATCTGCCAGCACCCTATGACAAAAAATGGAGCGCAGAGGGCCCACAGTGTCTGAGGATGGACGTTGGCGCAGACAGGCAGAGACCAGCTGACTACATAGGTGGTTTTTATAGTACGTTATTTTGGCCTCCCTCTCAGCAGGTGTGAAAAAGGCCACCATTTTTGAACGGTAGCGAGGGTCCAACAAGGTGGACAGCCAAAAGTCATCCCTCTGTCTGATGGTTATTATTCGGCTGTCGGTACGCAAGCAAGCGAGCATGCTATGGGCCATTTGTGCCAAGGAATGCGAGGGACTCCCTGCCTCCATCTCCACAGCATACTGCCACGGTGCGTCTGGGTACTCTGTCTCCTCTTCCTCCTCCTCCTCTACCAGATGCTCCTGCTCCTCCACTCCTGTCCGCTGAGTGGAAAAAAAACCCATTTCACTCAATAATTCCTGAGCACCAATGTCCTCCACTACCTCCTCCTCTTCTTCCTGTCCTGCCCCCACAGGGGTCATGTGGCGTTGAGATCTGTGCGCCACGTCTACCGCACCCTGACAAGCCATTGTTAACAGCATTTGTTCCAGGACGTGCAACAGAGGAATGACGTCAATAATCCCATAGTCCTGCCGACTCACGAATAGCGTGGCCTCCTCAAAGGGCCTAAGCAAGCGCAGGTGTCACGCATGAGCTGCCAATGGCTGACATCTAAGTTACACAGGGAGTACCTTTATCCGCTTTTAACATCAGGAAATCTGTGATGGCCTTTTGCTGTTCGTAAAGGCGGTCTAACATATGTAGGGTTGAATTCCACCTTGTTGCAACGTCACAGCATGAGGAGTCGGTACGGGGGCCCATGGCAGATTACGGGCCTGGCAGCAGCAATGGGAGGCCCGTAATCTGCCAGCACCCTATGTCAAAAAATTCAACACACCAGCAGTGTGTGAGGAGACCTGAAAGTGGCACATGGCAGAGTGTGGCGATGGAGACAGCAGCAATGGGAGGCCGTACAGGGACCCATGAGAGACTCTGGACCTGGCAGCAGCATGAGGAGGCGGTATATAGGGGCCCATGGCAGATTAGGGGCCTGGCAGCAGCTATAGGAGGCCTGTAATCTTCCAGCACCCTATGTCAAAAAATTCAACACACCAGCAGTGTGAGGAGACCAGAAAGTGGCACATGGCATGAGACACTGTGGACCTGGCAGCAGCATGAGGAGGCGGTACAGGGGCCCATGGCAGATTAGGGGCCTGGCAGCAGCTATGGGAGGCCCGTAATCTGCCAGCACCCTATGTCAAAAAATTCAACACACCAGCAGTGTGAAGAGACCTGAAAGTGGCACATGGCAGAGTGTGGCGATGGAGACAGCAGCAATGGGAGGCCGTACAGGAACCCATGAGAGACTCTGGACCTGGCAGCAGCATGAGGAGGCGGTATATAGGGGCCCATGGCAGATTAGGGGCCTGGCAGCAGCTATGGGAGGCCCGTAATCTGCCAGCACCCTATGTCAAAAAATTGAACACACCAGCAGTGTGAGGAGACCTGAAAGTGGCACATGGCATAAGAGACTGTAAACCTGGCAGCAGCATGAGGAGGCGGTATAGGGGCCCATGGCAGATTAGGGGCCTGGCAGCAGCTATGGGAGGCCCGTAATCTGCCAGCACCCTATGTCAAAAAATTCAACACACCAGCAGTGTGAAGAGACCTGAATGTGGCACATGGCAGAGTGTGGCGATGGGGACAGCAACAATGGGAGGCCGTACAGGGACCCATGAGAGACTCTGGACCTGGCAGCAGCATGAGGAGGCGGTATATAGGGGCCCATGGCAGATTAGGGGCCTGGCAGCAGCTATGGGAGGCCCGTAATCTGCCAGCACCCTATGTCAAAAAATTGAACACACCAGCAGTGTGAGGAGACCTGAAAGTGGCACATGGCATAAGAGACTGTGGACCTGGCAGCAGCATGAGGAGGCGGTATAGGGGCCCATGGCAGATTAGGGGCCTGGCAGCAGCTATGGGAGGCCCGTAATCTGCCAGCACCCTATGTCAAAAAATTCAACACACCAGCAGTGTGAAGAGACCTGAATGTGGCACATGGCAGAGTGTGGCGATGGAGACAGCAGCAATGGGAGGCCGTACAGGGACCCATGAGAGACTCTGGACCTGGCAGCATCATGAGGAGGCGGTATATAGGGGCCCATGGCAGATTAGGGGCCTGGCAGCAGCTATAGGAGGCCCGTAATCTGCCAGCACCCTATGTCAAAAAATTCAACACACCAGCAGTGTGAGGAGACCTGAAAGTGGCACATGGCATGAGACACTGTGGACCTGGCAGCAGCATGAGGAGGCGGTACAGGGGCCCATGGCAGATTAGGGGCCTGGCAGCAGCTATGGGAGGCCCGTAATCTGCCAGCACCCTATGTCAAAAAATTCAACACACCAGCAGTGTGAAGAGACCTGAATGTGGCACATGGCAGAGTGTGGTGATGGAGACAGCAGCAATGGGAGGCCGTACAGGGACCCATGAGAGACTCTGGACCTGGCAGCAGCATGAGGAGGCGGTATAGTGGCCCATGGCAGATTAGGGGCCTGGCAGCAGCTATAGGAGGCCCGTAATCTGCCAGCACCCTATGTCAAAAAATTCAACACACCAGCAGTGTGTGAGGAGACCAGAAAGTGGCACATGGCAGAGTGTGGCGATGGAAACAGCAGCAATGGGAGGCCGTACAGAGACCCATGAGAGACTCTGGACCTGGCAGCAGCATGAGGAGGCGGTATATAGGGGCCTATGGCAGATTAGGGGCCTGGCAGCAGCTATAGGAGGCCCGTAATTTGCCAGCACCCTATGTCAAAAAATTCAACACACCAGCAGTGTGTGAGGAGACCTGAAAGTGGCACATGGCAGAGTGTGGCGATGGAGACAGCAGCAATGGGAGGCCGTACAGGGACCCATGAGAGACTCTGGACCTGGCAGCAGCATGAGGAGGCGGTATATAGGGGCCCATGGCAGATTAGGGACCTGGCAGCAGCTATGGGAGGCCCGTAATCTGCCAGCACCCTATGTCAAAAAATTCAACACACCAGCAGTGTGTGAGGAGACCTGAAAGTGGCACATGGCAGAGTGTGGCGATGGAGACAGCAGCAATGGGAGGCCGTACAGGGACCCATGAGAGACTCTGGACCTGGCAGCAGCATGAGGAGGCGGTATATAGGGGCCCATGGCAGATTAGGGACCTGGCAGCAGCTATGGGAGGCCCGTAATCTGCCAGCACCCTATGTCAAAAAATTGAACACACCAGCAGTGTGAGGAGACCTGAAAGTGGCACATGGCATAAGAGACTGTGGACCTGGCAGCAGCATGAGGAGGCGGTATAGGGGCCCATGGCAGATTAGGGGCCTGGCAGCAGCTATGGGAGGCCCGTAATCTGCCAGCACCCATGTCAAAAAATTCAACACACCAGCAGTGTGAAGAGACCTGAATGTGGCACATGGCAGAGTGTGGCGATGGAGACAGCAGCAATGGGAGGCCGTACAGGGACCCATGAGAGACTCTGGACCTGGCAGCAGCATGAGGAGGCGGTATATAGGGGCCCATGGCAGATTAGGGGCCTGGCAGCAGCTATAGGAGGCCCGTAATCTGCCAGCACCCTATGTCAAAAAATTCAACACACCAGCAGTGTGAGGAGACCTGAAAGTGGCACATGGCATGAGACACTGTGGACCTGGCAGCAGCATGAGGAGGCGGTACAGGGGCCCATGGCAGATTAGGGGCCTGGCAGCAGCTATGGGAGGCCCGTAATCTGCCAGCACCCTATGTCAAAAAATTCAACACACCAGCAGTGTGTGAGGAGACCTGAAAGTGGCACATGGCAGAGTGTGGCGATGGAGACAGCAGCAATGGGAGGCCGTACAGGGACCCATGAGAGACTCTGGACCTGGCAGCAGCATGAGGAGGCGGTATATAGGGGCCTATGGCAGATTAGGGGCCTGGCAGCAGCTATAGGAGGCCCGTAATCTGCCAGCACCCTATGTCAAAAAATTCAACACACCAGCAGTGTGTGAGGAGACCTGAAAGTGGCACATGGCAGAGTGTGGCGATGGAGACAGCAGCAATGGGAGGCCGTACAGGGACCCATGAGAGACTCTGGACTTGGCAGCAGCATGAGGAGGCGGTATATAGGGGCCCATGGCAGATTAGGGGCCTGGCAGCAGCTATGGGAGGCCCGTAATCTGCCAGCACCCTATGTCAAAAAATTGAACACACCAGCAGTGTGAGGAGACCTGAAAGTGGCACATGGCGTAAGAGACTGTGGACCTGGCAGCAGCATGAGGAGGCGGTATAGGGGCCCATGGCAGATTAGGGGCCTGTCAGCAGCTATGGGAGGCCCGTAATCTGCCAGCACCCTATGTCAAAAAATTCAACACACCAGCAGTGTGAAGAGACCTGAAAGTGGCACATGGCAGAGTGTGGTGATGGAGACAGCAGCAATGGGAGGCCGTACAGGGACCCATGAGAGACTCTGGACCTGGCAGCAGCATGAGGAGGCGGTATAGTGGCCCATGGCAGATTAGGGGCCTGGCAGCAGCTATAGGAGGCCCGTAATCTGCCAGCACCCTATGTCAAAAAATTCAACACACCAGCAGTGTGTGAGGAGACCAGAAAGTGGCACATGGCAGAGTGTGGCGATGGAAACAGCAGCAATGGGAGGCCGTACAGAGACCCATGAGAGACTCTGGACCTGGCAGCAGCATGAGGAGGCGGTATATAGGGGCCTATGGCAGATTAGGGGCCTGGCAGCAGCTATAGGAGGCCCGTAATTTGCCAGCACCCTATGTCAAAAAATTCAACACACCAGCAGTGTGTGAGGAGACCTGAAAGTGGCACATGGCAGAGTGTGGCGATGGAGACAGCAGCAATGGGAGGCCGTACAGGGACCCATGAGAGACTCTGGACCTGGCAGCAGCATGAGGAGGTGGTATATAGGGGCCCATGGCAGATTAGGGACCTGGCAGCAGCTATGGGAGGCCCGTAATCTGCCAGCACCCTATGTCAAAAAATTCAACACACCAGCAGTGTGTGAGGAGACCTGAAAGTGGCACATGGCAGAGTGTGGCGATGGAGACAGCAGCAATGGGAGGCCGTACAGGGACCCATGAGAGACTCTGGACCTGGCAGCAGCATGAGGAGGCGGTATATAGGGGCCCATGGCAGATTAGGGACCTGGCAGCAGCTATGGGAGGCCCGTAATCTGCCAGCACCCTATGTCAAAAAATTGAACACACCAGCAGTGTGAGGAGACCTGAAAGTGGCACATGGCATAAGAGACTGTGGACCTGGCAGCAGCATGAGGAGGCGGTATAGGGGCCCATGGCAGATTAGGGGCCTGGCAGCAGCTATGGGAGGCCCGTAATCTGCCAGCACCCATGTCAAAAAATTCAACACACCAGCAGTGTGAAGAGACCTGAATGTGGCACATGGCAGAGTGTGGCGATGGAGACAGCAGCAATGGGAGGCCGTACAGGGACCCATGAGAGACTCTGGACCTGGCAGCAGCATGAGGAGGCGGTATATAGGGGCCCATGGCAGATTAGGGGCCTGGCAGCAGCTATAGGAGGCCCGTAATCTGCCAGCACCCTATGTCAAAAAATTCAACACACCAGCAGTGTGAGGAGACCTGAAAGTGGCACATGGCATGAGACACTGTGGACCTGGCAGCAGCATGAGGAGGCGGTACAGGGGCCCATGGCAGATTAGGGGCCTGGCAGCAGCTATGGGAGGCCCGTAATCTGCCAGCACCCTATGTCAAAAAATTCAACACACCAGCAGTGTGTGAGGAGACCTGAAAGTGGCACATGGCAGAGTGTGGCGATGGAGACAGCAGCAATGGGAGGCCGTACAGGGACCCATGAGAGACTCTGGACCTGGCAGCAGCATGAGGAGGCGGTATATAGGGGCCTATGGCAGATTAGGGGCCTGGCAGCAGCTATAGGAGGCCCGTAATCTGCCAGCACCCTATGTCAAAAAATTCAACACACCAGCAGTGTGTGAGGAGACCTGAAAGTGGCACATGGCAGAGTGTGGCGATGGAGACAGCAGCAATGGGAGGCCGTACAGGGACCCATGAGAGACTCTGGACTTGGCAGCAGCATGAGGAGGCGGTATATAGGGGCCCATGGCAGATTAGGGGCCTGGCAGCAGCTATGGGAGGCCCGTAATCTGCCAGCACCCTATGTCAAAAAATTGAACACACCAGCAGTGTGAGGAGACCTGAAAGTGGCACATGGCGTAAGAGACTGTGGACCTGGCAGCAGCATGAGGAGGCGGTATAGGGGCCCATGGCAGATTAGGGGCCTGTCAGCAGCTATGGGAGGCCCGTAATCTGCCAGCACCCTATGTCAAAAAATTCAACACACCAGCAGTGTGAAGAGACCTGAATGTGGCACATGGCAGAGTGTGGCGATGGAGACAGCAGCAATGGGAGGCCGTACAGGGACCCATGAGAGACTCTGGACCTGGCAGCAGCATGAGGAGGCGGTATATAGGGGCCCATGGCAGATTAGGGGCCTGGCAGCAGCTATAGGAGGCCCGTAATCTGCCAGCACCCTATGTCAAAAAATTCAACACACCAGCAGTGTGAGGAGACCTGAAAGTGGCACATGGCATGAGACACTGTGGACCTGGCAGCAGCATGAGGAGGCGGTACAGGGGCCCATGGAAGATTAGGGGCCTGGCAGCAGCTATGGGAGGCCCGTAATCTGCCAGCACCCTATGTCAAAAAATTCAACACACCAGCAGTGTGAAGAGACCTGAAAGTGGCACATGGCAGAGTGTGGCGATGGAGACAGCAGCAATGGGAGGCCGTACAGGGACCCATGAGAGACTCTGGACCTGGCAGCAGCATGAGGAGGCGGTATATAGGGGCCCATGGCAGATTAGGGACCTGGCAGCAGCTATGGGAGGCCCGTAATCTGCCAGCACCCTATGTCAAAAAATTGAACACACCAGCAGTGTGAGGAGACCTGAAAGTGGCACATGGCATAAGAGACTGTGGACCTGGCAGCAGCATGAGGAGGCGGTATAGGGGCCCATGGCAGATTAGGGGCCTGGCAGCAGCTATGGGAGGCCCGTAATCTGCCAGCACCCTATGTCAAAAAATTCAACACACCAGCAGTGTGAAGAGACCTGAATGTGGCACATGGCAGAGTGTGGCGATGGAGACAGCAGCAATGGGAGGCCGTACAGGGACCCATGAGAGACTCTGGACCTGGCAGCAGCATGAGGAGGCGGTATATAGGGGCCCATGGCAGATTAGGGGCCTGGCAGCAGCTATAGGAGGCCCGTAATCTGCCAGCACCCTATGTCAAAAAATTCAACACACCAGCAGTGTGAGGAGACCTGAAAGTGGCACATGGCATGAGACACTGTGGACCTGGCAGCAGCATGAGGAGGCGGTACAGGGGCCCATGGCAGATTAGGGGCCTGGCAGCAGCTATGGGAGGCCCGTAATCTGCCAGCACCCTATGTCAAAAAATTCAACACACCAGCAGTGTGTGAGGAGACCTGAAAGTGGCACATGGCAGAGTGTGGCGATGGAGACAGCAGCAATGGGAGGCCGTACAGGGACCCATGAGAGACTCTGGACCTGGCAGCAGCATGAGGAGGCGGTATATAGGGGCCTATGTCAGATTAGGGGCCTGGCAGCAGCTATAGGAGGCCCGTAATCTGCCAGCACCCTATGTCAAAAAATTCAACACACCAGCAGTGTGTGAGGAGACCTGAAAGTGGCACATGGCAGAGTGTGGCGATGGAGACAGCAGCAATGGGAGGCCGTACAGGGACCCATGAGAGACTCTGGACCTGGCAGCAGCATGAGGAGGCGGTATATAGGGGCCCATGGCAGATTAGGGGCCTGGCAGCAGCTATAGGAGGCCCGTAATCTGCCAGCACCCTATGTCAAAAAATTCAACACACCAGCAGTGTGAGGAGACCTGAAAGTGGCACATGGCATGAGACACTGTGGACCTGGCAGCAGCATGAGGAGGCGGTACAGGGGCCCATGGAAGATTAGGGGCCTGGCAGCAGCTATGGGAGGCCCGTAATCTGCCAGCACCCTATGTCAAAATATTCAACACACCAGCAGTGTGAAGAGACCTGAAAGTGGCACATGGCAGAGTGTGGCGATGGAGACAGCAGCAATGGGAGGCCGTACAGGGACCCATGAGAGACTCTGGACCTGGCAGCAGCATGAGGAGGCGGTATATAGGGGCCCATGGCAGATTAGGGGCCTGGCAGCAGCTATGGGAGGCCCGTAATCTGCCAGCACCCTATGTCAAAAAATTGAACACACCAGCAGTGTGAGGAGACCTGAAAGTGGCACATGGCATAAGAGACTGTGGACCTGGCAGCAGCATGAGGAGGCGGTATAGGGGCCCATGGCAGATTAGGGGCCTGGCAGCAGCTATGGGAGGCCCGTAATCTGCCAGCACCCTATGTCAAAAAATTCAACACACCAGCAGTGTGTGAGGAGACCTGAAAGTGGCACATGGCAGAGTGTGGCGATGGAGACAGCAGCAATGGGAGGCCGTACAGGGACCCATGAAAGACTCTGGACCTGGCAGCAGCATGAGGAGGCGGTATATAGGGGCCTATGGCAGATTAGGGGCCTGGCAGCAGCTATAGGAGGCCCGTAATCTGCCAGCACCCTATGTCAAAAAATTCAACACACCAGCAGTGTGTGAGGAGACCTGAAAGTGGCACATGGCAGAGTGCGGCGATGGAGACAGCAGCAATGGGAGGCCGTACAGGGACCCATGAGAGACTCTGGACCTGGCAGCAGCATGAGGAGGCGGTATATAGGGGCCCATGGCAGATTAGGGGCCTGGCAGCAGCTATAGGAGGCCCGTAATCTGCCAGCACCCTATGTCAAAAAATTCAACACACCAGCAGTGTGAGGAGACCTGAAAGTGGCACATGGCATGAGACACTGTGGACCTGGCAGCAGCATGAGGAGGCGGTACAGGGGCCCATGGCAGATTAGGGGCCTGGCAGCAGCTATGGGAGGCCCGTAATCTGCCAGCACCCTATGTCAAAAAATTGAACACACCAGCAGTGTGAGGAGACCTGAAAGTGGCACATGGCATAAGAGACTGTGGACCTGGCAGCAGCATGAGGAGGCGGTATAGGGGCCCATGGCAGATTAGGTGCCTGGCAGCAGCTATGGGAGGCCCGTAATCTGCCAGCACCCTATGACAAAAAATGGAACACACCAGCAGTGTGTGAGGAGACCTGAAAGTGGCACATGTTTGAGGCATGATTCATGGCGGAATTAGTCAGTTGTGTCAGGAACTGGTGGTTTGAAATCCAGACTAATCCACGCCTGATTCATTTTCACAAACGTGAGTCTCTCCACACTATGGGTGGACAGTCGTTTCCTCCGCGGAGTTACAATACCTCCTGCCGCACTAAACACGCGCTCCGATGCCACGCTACTGGCCGGGCATGACAGCCTTTCAAGGGCAAATTCAGCTAGTTGGGGCCAAAGGTCAAGTTTCGTTGCCCAGTAGTCAAGGGGATTGTCTACCTCGGTTGGCAGGGTGCTGTCCAAGTAGGCCCAAGCCTGTTGTTTGAGGTCCTGCTCCAGGTCCACCTGATGCTGCTGCTGCTGCTGCTGCTGCTGCTGCTGCTGCGGCTGGTTAGTAGTTTCCTCACTGCGCTGGTGAAGAAAGCTACTCATCATCGACTGCAGACTGAGGCAGCCGCTGCTGGTGGAGCTGCCACTGCTCCTACCACCCCACCCCTCCCCTGCTGCCATGGCAGCGGAACGCGAGCGCAGAGGGCCCACAGTATCTGAGGATGGACGTTGGCGCACAAAGGCAGAGACCAACTGACTACATAGGTGGTTTTTATAGTATGTTATTTTGGCCTCCCTCTCAGCAGGTGTGAAAAAGGCCACCATTTTTGAACGGTAGCGAGGGTCCAACAAGGTGGACAGCCAAAAGTCATCCCTCTGTCTGATGGTTATTATTCGGCTGTCGCTACGCAAGCAACCGAGCATGCTATGGGCCATTTGTGCCAAGGAATGCGAGGGACTCCCTGCCTCCATCTCCACAGCATACTGCCACGGTGCGTCTGGGTCCTCTGTCTCCTCCTCCTCCTCCTCTACCAGATGCTCCTGCTCCTCCACTCCTGTCCGCTGAGTGGAAAAACCACCCATTTCACTCAATAATTCCTGAGCACAAATGTCCTCCTCTACCTCCTCCTCTTCTTCCTGTCCTGCCCCCACAGGGGTCATGTGGCGTTGAGATCTGTGCGCCACGTCTACCGCACCCTGACCAGCCATTGTTAACAGCATTTGTTCCAGGACGTGCAACAGAGGAATGACGTCGTTCATCCCATAGTCCTGCCGACTCACGAATAGCGTGGCCTCCTCAAAGGGCCTGAGCAAGCGGCAGGTGTCACGCATGAGCTGCCAATGGCTGACATCGAAGTTACACAGGGGAGTACCTTTATCCGCTTGTAACATCAGGAAATCGGTGATGGCCTTTCGCTGTTCGTAAAGGCGGTCTAACATGTGTAGGGTTGAATTCCACCTTGTTGCAACGTCGCAGATCAGGCGATGCTGTGCAATTCCGTTCTGCCGCTGCAGCTCAAGGAGGGTGTGCTTTGCGGTGTAGGAATGGCTGAAATGCATGCAAAGTTTACGTGACATTTTAAGGATGTCTTGCAGTGGGATGGTGGATTTTAGGAACCGCTTGACAACCAGATTGAACACGTGAGCCATGCATGGCGCATGGCACAACCTTCCTTGACGCAGAGCAGACACCATGTTCTTTCCGTTGTCGGTCAACATGGTTCCGATTTTCAGTTTGCGCGGAGACAGCCATCTGTCGATTTCTCTGTTCATTACACTGAGAAGTTCCTCCCCTGTGTGACTACGTTCGCCAAGGCATACCAGGTGCAGCACAGCGTGACACCGTTGCGCCCTGCACATGTGATATGCCGGTCGGGTAATGGGACTTGGCACGGGGGTGGCGGCTGAGGACACGGCGGAAGAAGAGGTGGTAGAGGCGGACATCTTTGCCGGACCAAGGACATGCAAACGTGGAGGCAAAAGCGGCGTGACCTGTCCAAGTTGCTGGTGCGGCTGTGACGGCACCACGTTCACCCAGTGGGCCGTAAATGACATGTACTGTCCCTGACCGTAGTTACAGCTCCACACGTCGGTGCTGCACTTTGGCAGAGACCGACATGCTCAAAGACTGGCCCACCATCTCTTCTACATGTGAATGTAGGGCTGGCACTGCCTTTTTGGCGAAGAAATGACGGCTTGGCACTCTCCACCGCGGCGCGGCACAAGCCATCATTTCTCGGAAAGGTGCTGAGTCCACCACTTGGAAAGGGAGGGACTGCAGCACCAGCAACTTGGACAGGAGGACGTTCAGCTTTTGCACCGTCGGGTGCGTGCTCGCAAACTGTTGTCTCTTGGAAACGGATTCCAAGAAAGACTGCTGACGGAATCCGTGAAGAGGAGTAGCAGGAGAAGGAGCATCTGAACGAGCGGAAGATGCCAACGAGCGACAACTCCCCTCAGCAGAGGTGTTGGAGCCTTGACTGGCTGATGGAGGGCGATTGACGTCGGGTGACAGAGCAAGTAACGGAGCGGGTGATGGAGCGGGGGCTGGGGCGGGCAGAACCGCCGTATCTTTATCACGGTTTTCCCAGGCCACCAAATGGCGACGCTGCATATGCTGCCGCAACGCTGTAGTCCCAACATGGGCCCCCTGGCCACGCTTGACTTTCTGGCCACATAGTCGACATACGGCTACGTTTACTTCCTCGGGCGGCTTGACGAAAAATTGCCACACCGCCGAGTAGGAAACTTTGCCCCCGATACTCCTCACTGGCTGACTGCTGCTTCCTCCGTGCACACCGGCACCACTACTGGCCGTGGTGGTAGGCTGCAGTGGAGCTGGTGCTCTACTCCGTGGCCGTTTGGCTCCACTGACACTGCTGCGACCCTGCTGCCTCCTGGGCAACCCACCGACTGTTTCGCTCGCTGCCAAGTTGCCACCCTCTTCTCCTGATGATGCGGAAGAAATTGCCTGATGACGACGAGGCTGCCAAGTGCGATCAACCTCCTCATCATCAAGTAGGGTCTCCGCCTCACTACTAGCCCCCTCGGCTGCGTCTGGGTCAGGAGACAGACCTGTCTCTAGACCGGCTACCGAGCCACTCTCCTCTCCACTACTTCTTCGCCTGGCTGCTGAAAAGGCG
Organism: Staurois parvus; assembly: GCF_062004578.1. Lineage (NCBI taxonomy): Eukaryota > Metazoa > Chordata > Amphibia > Anura > Ranidae > Staurois > Staurois parvus. The sequence goes on from NW_028318694.1 coordinate 1,405,805, forward strand.
GATGTCTCCCCCCGTTCCTGACCGCCCTCTGTTAGCTCTTCCTCACTGTACAGTGGGGCTGAGCCCACAGCATGTGATACTTCGCTTGGTGAGGGAACACCAAAGGACAGGGGCAGGTAGAGGACACGTGATTTCAGTGGGCTTGGTCCCGGGCCATGCCAACTAACGGTTGTGTCTGACGTACCCACCGACCGTTGGCTGTAGGTGTCAGAGGTGACCTGGGAAGAGGAAGACGACCGAGCCAACCAATCGATGACGGCAGGGTTGTCGGTGGAGACACGACCGCTGGATGACACCGGGAGCACTGGCCTCTGGCTGCGAATAGTGCTGCCTCGACCCCTTCCTCTGCTGCCACGTCTGCTCGCTCCTAAAACATTGCCTCCTCTGCCACTCCTCTGCGTGTTGTCTGACATACTCTTTAATTCAAAGATTCTGTGTCCCTGAGTAACAATTCTGTGTCCCTGAGTAACAATTCTGTGTCTGTCCCTGAGTAACAATTCTGTGGCCCTAAGTAATGGTTCTGTGGCCCTCAGTAACAATTCTGTGTCCCTCAGTAACAATTCTGTGTCTGTCCCTGAGTAACAATTCTGTGGCCCTAAGTAACGGTTCTGTGGCCCTCAGTAACAATTCTGTGTCCCTGATTAACGTTTATGTGGCCCTAAGTAACGGTTCTGTGGCCCTCAGTAACAATTCTGTGTCCCTGAGTAACAATTCTGTGTCTGTCCCTGAGTAACAATTCTGTGGCCCTAAGTAACAGTTCTGTGGCCCTCAGTAACAATTCTGTGTCCCTGAGTAACAATTCTGTGGCCCTAAGTAACGGTTCTGTGGCCCTCAGTAACAATTCTGTGTCCCTGAGTAACAATTCTGTGTCTGTCCGAGTAACAATTCTGTGGCCCTCAGTAACAGTTCTGTGGCCCTCAGTAACAATTCTGTGTCCCTGAGTAACAACTCTGTGGCCCTAAGTAACGGTTCTGTGGCCCTCAGTAACAATTCTGTGTCCCTCAGTAACAATTCTGTGTCTGTCCCTGAGTAACAATTCTGTGGCCCTAAGTAACGGTTCTGTGGCCCTCAGTAACAATTCTGTGTCCCTCAGTAACAATTCTGTGTCCCTCAGTAACAATTCTGTGTCTGTCCCTGATTAACGTTTACGTGGCCCTAAGTAACGGTTCTGTGGCCCTCAGTAACAATTCTGTGTCCCTGATTAACGTTTCTGTGGCCCTAAGTAACGGTTCTGTGGCCCTCATTAACAATTCTGTGTCCCTCAAGAAACAATTCTGTGTCTGTCCGTGAGTAACAATTCTGTGGCCCTAAGTAATGGTTCTGTGGCCCTCAGTAACAATTCTGTGTCCCTGATTAACGTTTATGTGGCCCTAAGTAACGGTTCTGTGGCCCTCAGTAACAATTCTGTGTCCCTGAGTAACAATTCTGTGTCTGTCCGAGTAACAATTCTGTGGCCCTAAGTAACAGTTCTGTGGCCTTCAGTAACAATTCTGTGTCCCTGAGTAACAATTCTGTGGCCCTAAGTAACCGTTCTGTGGCCCTCAGTAACAATTCTGTGTCCCTCAGTAACAATTCTGTGGCCC